>NC_088358.1:2182500-2277500 GCF_036884655.1 Musa acuminata AAA Group | reverse complement strand
GAAATCTTATTTGAAAATAGAACCAATTAATTTTTTTGACGAGATAGATTTTGACATAAAATCGATAGTAGAGCTATATTTGCTGGAATGAGTATTTTGGATAGAAAAGTCACATTAGACAAGGAATGAACTCTTGAAGAAAAGTCATAGTACAGTTGTATTTGTCGAAATGAGTGTTTTGAAAAGAAAAGACATGAATTCACGATAAAACTTAAATAAGATCGAAAAATAGCTCACCACCAAGTTAAAATCACAAAGGGATATAGAAAGTTCACCACCCTAAGGATTATAAATGAGAATACAGAACTGAAAATAAAAGACTCACCACTCAAGGATGTATCCAAGAGATACAAAGTTTAAGGGGGTACTCCAAGAGAACTTCTGCCAAAATATCATCAGTTTCTAAAGTCTTTTCTAACCCATAAAATACCAAAATAAGTACTAGTGCATGAAACAACCCTTCATGCATAGGGAATTTTGAAACTAAGTGTTTTACAACTGCTAACCAACTCCTTTAATGCATTCCTTGGTCATGAAGAAAAGCACCTTGAAATAGCTTTAACTTTGAGCAGGGAATATGTTAATGAGCTATCATATTTAAGTGGGCTGAGTTGAAGATTATTAGGCAATATTATTGGATAAAAAAAAATCATATTATCAGCAAGGTCCATATGAGCAGATTGTAGCAAATTAAACACTCCCATGTCAAAAGTCATCTCTCTTGGGTGTTAAACCAAACAAAGAGAAACTGGCTCTGATACCAACTATTAGGACCATGACCAGCACTAGGGGGGGAGAGGGGTGAATTAGTGCTTACAAAAAATTATGTCAATTCGAAAATATCATTCGATAAAGATTGTATCGAAAAGATAAGTTTAACTTGAAAGCATTTTTGTAAGTGTAGTGAAAGTAGCAAGCAAGTAATTAGTTTGCAATCTGAGAATAAAAACCAGAATAAAAATGTAAATTAAGTACACTAGATTTATAGTGGTTCGGTCGTCGTGATCTACGTCCGATCCTGATTCCTCTTCACTCGAGACCCCCAGCTTCCACTATTGATCATCTTTCTAATGGGTAAAGATCAACTACCCTTACACTGTTTTTCCTTTTCACGGGTTCAGAAGAGAACCTTTACACCCCTCTTTTACAAGTGTTACCTCACACACCTACCTTAAAACTATCACTAAGCTCTTGGAGGAGGGTCTCTATACTTAAAAGAGTTTACAACCTTGGAATTATACAGTTTTTGCTCTATTTTCATGTGTATTCTAAGCAAGAATTTGTGGGGTATTTATAGACCCTAAAGAGCTTCAAAATTTGGAGCCAAAATTCAAATCCCCAAGTTTTCAAGATACTGGTGGTACCACCGTCAGTACTGGGTGGTACCACCACTTGTCAGTTTGACATTGGGTGATACTATCGCCCAGTCTGACGATACCACCACCTGAAATATTGACACTGGATGGTACTACCACCTAGTCTAGCGGTACCACTACCTAACAAAGTCTTGAAGATTGTGTCTGGACAGTACCACTGCTAGAACCTACTACGGGACATTGAATGGGCCAAATAGTAGGCCCAATTTATCCTTGATTCAGGCCCAATTGGCCCCTAATTAAGTTCACATTGTTTCACCCCAATATCGACTCAATTAGACCTAAACTAACTTGATCTAGATAAATTATTATAAAGCACGAATTATATGTTGTCTGGTATGTCATTGGTTCTTTTGGTGTTTTGTCTAATCCTTCGGCTCATCATCCTCTCCTTCGGTGTATTGCCCAATCAGCATGTTGACTCCTGCAACTTCTGATCTCCTTGGCGCAATATTTGATCCTTCAACCCGATGCCCAAACTCATGGCACGAAGTCCTTCTACCGACATGTCAACCGATCTTCCGGCCCGACATCCAATCTCCTAACATGTTCAACTCTGGCCCAATGTCTGATTCCTCCTACTTCAATCAATTTGCCTCTCCTTGATCGAAGTTAGTCCTACATCACTCAAAATATAAATTAGATCACAAACTCATTAATTGATTTCATCATCAAAATCCAAGATTCAACATGACTAGGATTAATTAGGGTTTATGTTTAAAGGTGACTCGATCTCATTATTGTGATCTCATCATGATCTGATTCCCATTGCACAGATCCATGGATATCACAATATATATATATATATATATATATATATATATATATATATATATATATAAAGTGATAAAATATCAAATAATATAATAAGCAAAAAGAGTGTCATGTCCACATGCCATCACTCACGTGATTGGCTTTCAGGGCACCTATGTTTAGTAGCACCACCCAGCCTAGCGGTAGTACCACCTAGACTAGCGATAATACTGCCTAGTGTCAAGCGATGGTACCACCCCGACAAGCGATGGTACTACCCAAATACAGGATTCTAGGTTATGTCAAGCGGTAGTACCGCTCAGACTAGCGGTAGTACTACCGATGCAAGGTTGTTAAGTGGTAGTACCGCATAGACTAGGCGGTAATATCGCTAGTTGTCAGTCTGGCAAGTGGTAGTACCATCCAATACTGATGGTGGTACCGCTAGTACCCTTGAAACTGGGGATATGATACTTCTTTGCTCTATTTTTGAAGTCATTTGGAGCCTATAAATAACCCACTCTTTTCTACTTGAGGTATCACGAAAATAGAATAAAAAGCCTGGAGATTCTGAATTGTAAAAGTCTTTAAAAAGTGCTAATTGTCCTCCTCCTCCCTGAAGTATTGTGATCATTCTAAGAAAGGTATGAGACATGTACAGTTTATCTCCTAAACCTATGAAAATGAGAAAGAGTTGTAAGAGGGTTGGTTTTCACCCATTGAAAGAAGACCGTTAGTGAACGCCAGTGGCCTCAATTGAAGAAGAATCAGGAGTGGATGTAAGTAGCGATGATCGAACCACTATAAACTCAATTTGCATTTATGTTTATTATTTTCTACTATTACTTTCTAAGTTAATTGCGTAGTTCACTTTAAGTCAAGCATATTTCTTATATGATTTTTGAACGAAAATTTTTCAAACCATCGAAGATTTATGAAAGCACTATTTGCTCCCCCCCCTCCTCTTACGAGCTCAATTCAGCCCAAGTCCAAGCCCATTAGCTTTCTTGACAAGTTAACATATATTCAGCACAATACCAACATAATTTAACCTAGAAAGACCTCGATCATGACTTTAATAATCCAACCACATATCTAGCACAATTAAGAAGCTTTCAGTATATTATATACCATTCTGGCATGTTATCCAATCTTTCGACACTTTGTTTGAACCTCCGGCATATCATTCATTCCTTCGGCATATCATCTGATCTATCGATATATTGACTTTCTCATGATATCCGATCTTTTAATGTAATATCCAATCCTCTCGTATGATGCCCGAACTTATAGCATGAAGTCCAATCTTCAGCATGTCGACCAATCCTTTGACTTGACGTTCAATTTCCAACATGATACTTTGTTCGGCATAATGTTTGATTCTCCTACTTCAATAATTTACCCTTTGATGGTTCGTGTCCATGATCATAGTATTTCATGCATCACTTATCTCAAAAGTATATTAGTCCATAAACTCATCAATTGATTTTATTATCAAAATCTACAATTCAAAAATTAGAAGCATGATTAATTATTCTTCTATACCTAAATCAAAATGGGGTAAAGCTCTAAGGATAATTATGTATATCTTGAATAAGATTCCTAGTAAATCAATTCCATTAACTTTATTTAAAATATGGACTAGTAGAATATCCAATTTAAGATATTTATATATTTAAGATTATCCTATAAAGATAAGAGTTTTTAATCTGTTTGAAAAGAAATTTGATTCAAGGACTATACCAAGTATGTTATTAGTTATATAGAAATATTTAAGGTTTATATTTTATTGCTCTAATCATAGTATGAGAATAGTTGAATTTGGTAATATGAAATTCTTAGAAAATGACAAAATTAGTTAAGAGTAAAAAAAATCAAAATTTTGAATTTGAAATTGAAGAGATATAGGTTGATACTCCTTTGTCATTTCCTATTTAAGACGTTATTGTTCCTCAAATCACTAAACAATTTAATGAAACTAAATAACAAAAGAAACTCCTACGTAATGTTGATTTCACCATCGATGAACTTATAGAATAATCAAAACATATAGTTTTGATAAGATTTTAAAGGAAAATAAGACTTATCATTTCTGATGATTAGATGGTAATTTACAAGAATCATATTAAGATATAAGAATAAACAAAACCCTTTCTCATTTCCAGAAGCTATAGAAAATAACAATTCTAAAAAGTGGGATAATGTAAATAAAGAAGAGTTAAAATCAATAAACTATAATTATGTATGAAAACTCATCCACTTGCTTAATAATTGTAAAAGAGTTAGTTATAAATGAGTCTTTAAGATAAAATATGACTAAAAGGATAATATTGAATAATATAATGCTAGACTTGTAGCCAAAGATTTTTTATAAATAGAAGACATTAGTTATAATGAGATTTTTTTTAGTTTCTAAAAAGAACTCACTAAGAATCATCATAATATTGATAGCTTTTTATTATCTTAATTTATATTAAGCAGATGTGGAAAAAACTTTTTGAATGAAGAAGGGGGCGGGCGGGGGGGGGGGGGGGTTTGGGTGGGGGTGAATTAGTACAGCAAAAAAATTATTGATTTCGAAAAATATTCATTTTGCAACGAAAAAATTATTGATTTCAAAAATTATTCATTTTGATTAAATCTATTTCGAAAAGATATTAAACTTGAAAGCATTCGTAAGAGTGTAAAGAGAAAGTTAAGGAAGATTGTAGTAATGTAAATTCCTCAAATAGAAATACAAACCAGAATTTAGAGTGGTTCGATCATTATGATCTACATCCACTTCCGATTCCTCCTCCATTGAGGTCACTGGTATCCACTAATGGTCTTCCTCCAATAGGCGAAGACCAATCCCCTTTTACAGCTCTTTCTCCTTTTACCGGGTTTAGGATATAACCCTTACAAGCCTTACTCCTCTTTCTTAGATGGTTACAAAGCTAAGAGAGTGAGGGGAGGACTCTTCTCACTTTTACAACACTTAAATACCCCAAGAATTCAAGATTATATTAACACTTTCATGTCTTTTCATGCAAAAAAGGGTGGGGTATTTATAGGCCCCAATGGCTTCCAAATTTGAGCCAAAAATGTTAGGATCAAGAGCACTAAGAGGGGCGGGTGAATTAGTGTAGTGGAAATCTTTCGACGATAAAAAAACGTTCGAACGATAAAAATGATTTCGGTGTGAAAGCCAATTCTAAGTTTATTTTAACTTAAGATCAAGCGAGATGACGTTAAAGTCAATCTATGAAGGCAGTTTGCAGTTATGATGAAAACCATAATATAAGCGAAAACTGAAATACGACGTTCGTACGAAGAAACTGATTTACGTCTAAATGCTGATTCGTAAATCACTTGATTAGGCGAGATGCAGCTTAAGCAAGGATATAAAGGTAGTTTTCAGTTAAGATAGAAATCAAAATGTAAATGCAAACTGAAATATGATGATCGTACGAAAAAATAGATTTACATTTAAACGCTGATTCGGAAAGTGCAAAGCTTGAAACCCGATCGTATATACGCAGAAAGCAGTAAGCTTTAGAGGAGGTTTGCAGTAAAGATAATATGCTCAAAGTAAATGCAAACCGAGATTTAGAGTGGTTCGGTCAATCTTGACCTACTCCACTTTTGGCTTCCTCCACCGACGAGGTCACCGACATCAACTAGAGGCCTTCCTTCAATAGGCGAAGGCCAACCACCCTTTTACAGTTTCACTCCTTTTGACGGGCTTAGGAGACAACCCTTACAGAATTTTCCCTCCTCTCTTTACAGCTCAGAACTTGGAAGAAAAGAGGGAGAAGAACTTTTGGCCTTTACAATAATTTTGAGCTCTAAAAATCACAGAACAAGATCAAGATTTCGGTGTGTATTCTGTACTCTTTCAGTGCTGAATGGGTGGGGTATTTATAGGCCCCAACCCAGTTCAAATTTGGAGCTCAAAACTGTCAATTCTCGGAATTCCGGGATCAGGCGGTTGCACCTCCTGACTGGAGCGGTTGCACCGCTTGGCAGAGCTCGAAGACTCAGCCTTTGGGCGGTGCCACGTCCTGCTAGGGGCGGTTGCATCTCCTGCCAAAGCTCGAAGACCAAGCTCAGGTGGTGCAACCTCCTGACTGAGGCGGTTGCACCGCTCAGCAAGTGCTCGGAGACCGAGCCCAAGCGGTGCCACCTCCTGTCATGGGAGGTTGCACCGCCCAGTCTCGCTCAGAGACTGAGCCCAAGCGGTGCCACCGCCTGGCTGGAGCGGTTGCACCTCCCAGTCTCGCTTGGAGACTGAGCCTAGGCGGTGCAACCTCCTGTCTTGGGCGGTTTAACCGCTTGGCAGAAATCAGGGTCCGAATGGGTTGATCCATTCGGCCCAATTTGGGTTTTTTAGGGGCCCAATTGCCCCAAGATTAAGTTAAATGGGATCACCTCTCATTTCCAACTTAATCATTGTGCTAACTATGATATTCCGTAAGACATTTACTGCAACTTGCTCCAGTGCGTCAATCGCTTCTTCCGGCGAGCTTCCGGCGAACTTCCGTCGATCATCCAATGAACCCTCGGTGATGCTCCTACGGACTTCCGGCAAACTCCTGGACTTGCGACGATCCACATGGCGAGTTCCGACGAGCTTCTTTGGCAAGCTCATGGTCTTCTCGGATTTGTTCCCGCAGAACCTCCGACGACTGTCCGTACTTGCGTCGAACTCTCAAACTCCCAACGTGATTATTGTCTTGACTCCGGCGCAACTCCTGCTGCATGTCTTACTTTCATTATAGTTAATCCTGCACACTTATCTCAACATATAGATTAGATAATAAATGACAATTGACTTCATCATCAAAATCCGAGATTCAACAATCTCCTCCTTTTTTATGATGACAATCAATTGATAATGGAGTTAACCTTAACTCCCCTTGTCTATATGCCATACTTGAGATAAGTCATTTTAGAATTCAAAACCTTTGATTTCAAGAGACATATTGATAAGTTAAAATCATTTAAACTTATCAATACTCCATCATGATTCCCATCATGATGTATCTCTCTGAAGATGATGTCAAGGCTTGACATTCATTTTCAAATGTTACATTACATGTTTGAATGATGGTAATAGTAGCAATTCATCATATTGTAAGATATCAACATGTAAAATTACGAAATAAGATTTTGATATCATTACATGATGCACACATTTCAAATGTTTTAGCAATTATTGCATTTCATCACATGGTAAGATATCAATACGTAAAATTACGATGCAAGTTTTTTTGTTTGATATCTTGACATGATACTAACAAGGCATAATGCAAATTATAGCAATCATAGCATCTCTTGGTGATGCAAGCATAGCATTAATACTCATATATTTCTCCCCCTTTGTCATCAACAAAAAGCATGGTAATTGTGATACCAGGAGAACAATATAAGCAAATTTTGAGCATAAGTATGATAATTGTTCATGCCTTTACTAGGTTCAAGTTATTTTCCAATAGTAAGTGATAGGAAATCAATTGTACAAGCATGATATGTAGATCACTTTGAATACTTCTTCCTTTTTATTTGTTATAATCTTTTTGCATGAAGGAGGAAGGTCATTTGTGATACCATCTATTTGTGAGTTTACTCTGAGTGAAGTTAAAAACCGATGAGAGATTAAATCATGCTTCAGGTATCAAGATATGTGTAAGAAACAACTCTTTGCAAGTAAAAACACAATCATCCATATTTCAAGATGGAATTCATAAGCAGGAATCATTTCGTCAAATCCATTTCAGAAAAATATTTTTCATATATAAGTGTATGAGAAAATCCGATTTTTAGGATACCAATTGTTAAGCGAATCCGAAAATGAAATTAACACTTTCATGCATTCAGACAAGACTATGCTACAGATTTTCAAATACAATCATAAAGACAAAACATGCTTATTGTTATGGAAATTTTTGTATTCAGCACATAATTTCCAACATGTTATTTTGGCATGTAATGGCAATCAAGTGATTTGATCATTCAATAAAGTCCGAAAAACAATTCTAACTAGTTTATGTATTCGGACACATCAACAGTCCTAATTCTCTTCTTATGAAATCAAATTATTCTTCACTTAGAGGTTTTGTAAAAATATCAGCTAGTTGATGTTTAATATAACATGACGCATCAACTGCATTGGTATATCATGTTCACAAATCATATTTATCATGGAAATCAAAACACAAGGTTTTCAAAAACATTTAGTTTCGATGTAAAATCCGACAGTGAGTAACGAGATTAAACAATGAGTGATGTTTGTAACTTTGCTCACAAATAAATACATCAGGTAACCAGATCAAGGATCAAGGCACAAGGCATTGTGATCATAGTGAGTAACATAAAGAGTTTACAATACACATACAAGCTCATTCAGGAGGTAGAAAATTAAAATGCCTAAATAAAGAGTCAAATTATCGATGAATTTGCTACAGCTCAGATAAGATTTGATCTTGTCGATGTTCAAGCCGTTCTTGTCTTTGTTCAAATCGGTCCATCCGAATCCCAATATCTTCGACAGATGATGTATGAGCTGGCTCAAATGAATGTGTTTCCTCAAAGGGACAGATCGGAGGAGATTGAGTACCCCTAAAGACTGGTGTTTCCGGTCCTGGTTCAGGTTGAGGGTGATTGGTTTTTCTAGGCATTCTAACCCAGTTACCGTTTCTATAAACACATCTTAATCGGTGAAGTAGATTTTTATTTATTATGCTAAACCTATCTACTTTTATTACTTCTTCTTCCGGTGGTATTAGAATATCATAGGCTTTCAGTATTCTAGTGATTATACCACCATACAGAAGCATCATGTCTTTCTTAGATAGTTCTAACATGTTTTGCTGGATAAGATAACCAAGACAGATGTCATGTCCTTTCATGATCAAATACATAGTTCCTAATTCTAATTGGCTTACTTCATCATGATGGTATTGTTTAGGGAGAATGATGCTAGTTAGGATATGATGAAGTACCTTAGTGTTTAGTGGCAATAGATGTTCACAACTTTTAGGAACAAATGTTAAGTTGGGAATGGCGAAGATAGTTCCTAAGGGTTCAACATATGTTGTCCCAACAGTTTCATCATCCCATGATCCTCTAAAGTAAAGTCCTCTACTTTTTATGGGAATGCCTATCATGTCGCAAATGAATTTATCCGTAATGGAGATATGTTGTCCTAAGAGATAGGTAGACATTCTTTCTTCTTCATCTACTTGTATGTTGTTGTAAAACAATCTAACAAGTCTTGGATAGATGGGTTCATTAATTTGTAAAATAGGGAGTAGATCTAAGTTTGCAAACCATTGGATTGTCTCTAAGTCTCTTTGTTCATTTAAATCAACATATTTTCCCTTATTGACACTCCTAAGTTCGAAAGAGGAAAACTTTTCAGCATGATATTTTGAATCGAAAAGGGTAAGATAAAAATCTTTCACTAATCTCCTCTTCCCTTTGTCCCTTGAGGATCTTCTAGACCCTATAACTACTACTGTTTAGGAGGATAGTAATGAACAAGAGTAAATGAATCAAAAACATAATTTAAGGGCTTCTTAGAGAATACCTTAGTGAGATCTTCAAGAGGGGGAAAGATTGTTAATCTTTTGCTTCGAAATGAGGAGTATTTGGGATGCTATGAGGGGAGAAATGGAGGTGGAGAAGCTTTGGAAGAGTAAAGAGGGGAAGGGAGTGAGTTGGGGTCGGTTCCACCGCCGGCCCTAGCTTGGGTTAAAAAGGGGCAGAGTTACGGGCGGTTGCACCTCTGGCTGGAGCGGTGCAACCGCTTGCAACACGTGACAGCCAGAGGTGCTACCTCCAGCTGGGGCAGTGCCACCGCCTGCAGGCGGTGAGCACTTGTTCTGACCGCAGTGTGATCTGATTTGAAAGTTTTTGACTTGAGAAGAATTTTCATTCAGAGCAATCAACTTTACTTACGTAATTACGTAAGAATTTTCATTGTAAGATAAGAAATTTTGCATAATCAAGATAGATCTTGTGACGTGCATACATGTTTGTGATGGATTGTTCAGATTGGTAAGCCTTGCAAGTTCATGACAAGCTTAGTAAGTTCATGATATAGTTGGAATTGAAAGTAACGAACGGATGAAAACAATGAGTTTGAAAATCTACAGGATATGTGAAGTGAGGATCATGGGTTTCCAATTCTGAGAGATCAAATAGGATTACATCTATATCACATTTGTAATTTTAACTTTCTAATCCTCTTCTATTATTTAGGCTAGAGAGCATCATGAGTTCTTTTTGGATCTCGTGTCATGAATATCAAGAATCCAAAGAGCAGGATATTATTTCTTGCTCCCAACTTAAGATGTTTTATGTCTTTACAAGAAAGGATGATCTTTAGGTACCCATTTGCTTTTGGGTGCCTCAAAAATAGATCTACATTGTTTATCATGTTGCATAGAATTTATCATGGTTCCTTTAGGAACCCAAATTAATTTGTTCGGACTAATTTTCTTGAATGGATAATAATACGTTTTGTGTCCAAGTTTGCAACAAAAGTTGCATTTGCTTTAGTGTCGAACATGTAAGATGGGGCCTTTTATGAAGGTGGCTGGATTTTGGTGAGGACTTCTCACAAATCCGATTCTACTTCTTTTGGGAACGTGACCCTTGTTTGCAAGGATCATGTTTAATGACTTGCTACCAACCTCGAATTTCTTCAAGGTGTCCTTAAGTAGCAAGTTTTCCTTTTGGAGAGTTTTTAGATCATGGCACTTTATGCATGAACTTAAACTATCATGATATTCAGTTTTTAACTTATCGAAATTACAAGTAAGACTATCATGCTCCTTTTTTAGCAATTTATATTTTCTACTAATAATCTTGCATTCATCAAATAAGTCATGGAAGGCATTTAATAATTCATCAAATGATAAATCTGCATCTATTAAATTCGTTACCTCCTCTCCAATGGCCATTAAGGCGTAATGAGCAACTTGCTCGGTGTTGGACTCCTCTTCTTCGGACGCGCTCGAGTCATCTCATGTTGCTTTGAGCGCCTTCTTCTTTGATGTTCTCTTCTTGACTTGGGGACAATCACTCTTGTAGTGTCTCGGCTTCTTGCACTCATAGCAAATAACTTGGTCCTTCTTGTGTTCAAATTTATTTTTTGTTTCATTCTTAAACTTGTTTCTTTTAATGAATTTTTTAAATTTTCTTGTTAGAAGTGCCAGGTCATCGTCAAAGTCCTCATCACTTGAGTTTTCTCTCAAGTGGTCTTTTGAAATTTTAAGTGTCATATCTTTCCTGTTCTTTGGAAGGATGTCTTCTTGCTCTTCATGAGCTTTGCAAGTCATCTCGTAGGTCATTAATGACCCGATTAGTTCTTCAAGAGGGAAGTTGTTTAGAT
Source organism: Musa acuminata AAA Group (assembly GCF_036884655.1). Taxonomy (NCBI): domain Eukaryota; kingdom Viridiplantae; phylum Streptophyta; class Magnoliopsida; order Zingiberales; family Musaceae; genus Musa; species Musa acuminata. The sequence goes on along the minus strand of NC_088358.1, from coordinate 2,265,992 downwards.
CTTTCGCCTCTTGAATAGCAGTGACTTTAGGATCCCAACTCTTAGGAAGGGATCTTAGAATCTTATTTACGAGCTCAAAATCCGAAAAACTTTTTCCGAGTCCTTTTAGACCGTTGACGACATCCGTGAAACGGGTAAATATGTCGCCAATAGTCTCACTCGGTTTCATCCGAAAAAGTTCAAAAGAATGTAACAAAAGATTGATTTTTGACTCTTTCACTCTACTTGTGCCTTCGTGAGTCACTTCGAGTGTGTGCCAAATATCAAATGCGGTTTCACAAACCGAAACACGGTTGAACTCATTTTTATCAAGCGCACAAAATAAGGCATTCATAGCCTTTGCATTAAGAGCGAAAGCCTTCTTCTCCAATTCATTCCAATCGATCATTGGAAGAGAAGACTTCAAAAATCCATTTTCGATAAGATTCCAAAGTTCAAAATCCATAGAAATAAGAAAGATCCTCATTCGGGTCTTCCAATAGGTGTAGTCCGTCCCATTGAACATGGGTGGACGTGTAATAGAGTGGCCCTCTTGGTTTCCAGCGTATGCCATCTCTCTTGGGTTTTAATCCGTTTGAGAGTTAACCCCACTCTGATACCAATTGTTAGGATCAAGAGCACTAAGAGGGGGGGGTGAATTAGTGCAACGGAAATCTTTCAACGATAAAAAAATGTTCGAACGATAAAAATGATTTCGGTATGAAAGCCGATTCTAATATTACTTTAACTTAAGATCAAGCGAGATGACGTTAAAGTCAATCTATGAAGGTAGTTTGCAGTTATGATGAAAACCAGAATATAAGCACAAACTGAAATACGACGTTCATGCAAAGAAACTGATTTACATCTAAATGCTTATTCGTAAATCACTTGATTAGGCGAGATGCAACTTAAGCAAGGATATAAAGGCAGTTTTGAGTTAAGATAGAAATCAAAACGTAAATGCAAACTGAAATATGATGATCGTACGAAAAAACAGATTTACGTCTAAACGCTGATTCGAAAAGTGCAAAGCTTGAAACCCGATCGTATATGCGCAGAAAGCAGTAAGCTTTAGAGGAGGTTTGCAGTAAAGATAATATGCTCAAAGTAAATGCAAACCGAGATTTAGAGTGGTTCGGTCAATCTTGACCTACTCCACTTTTGGCTTCCTCCACCGACGAGGTAACCGACGTCAACTAGAGGCCTTCCTTCAATAGGTGAAGGCCAACCACCCTTTTACAGTTTCACTCCTTTTGACGGGCTTAGGAGACAACCCTTACAGAATTTTCTCTCCTCTCTTTACAGCTCAGAACTTAGAAGAAAAGAGGGAGAAGAACTTTTGGCCTTTACAACAATTTTGAGCTTTAAAAATCATAGAACAAGATCAAGATTTCGGTGTATATTCTGTACTCTTTCAGTGCTGAATGGGTGGGGTATTTATAGGTGTCACGCCCCCCCTGAATTATCGCATTCAGGAAGTGTGACCCTGTCTAAAAATCAATAATATTATAATTGATCATCAATTCAATCCAGGATCCAATCTAACAATTTGAGGATACTAAGAATCATTCAACAATTAATATTCACAATTCATAAACATGTACATTACATAAATCATAATCCACTTCACTTAGAGATTCACAAAATCCAAAGACAAGTCAACTAAACATCAACCACAACACAAATCCATAATCATAGAAGTATATACAATCACAAAAAGATAATTATTTACCATGAGTTCTTATCCTTACACATCTTAAACTTATCATTCCATACACATGAGCGGTCCTTTGACATTTTACAACACATAAGTATCAACTGATCCTTAACATTACATCAGAAGTAAAGTTTACTATACAACAAAAACCATCATCCAACAAAGATTAGCTTAAAAATCTTCTAGCCTTTCACTGCTTTAACCCAATTCTAGCTTTTCAGTGCGTGACAAGCTACCCTGAAAAATTTATATAGCAACGGGGTGAGCATAAAGAGCTCAGCAAGCGTCTAACATATCCATGGCGATAGGAGAAGTTCAAGCAAGCTTAGTATCAAGATACAAAAGTAGAAATACAAGTGTTCATTTGAAGTCATCTCTTTTGATATAAAATCACAAAGGTTTACCTCGTTCAAAAACAGGCATTAGACATAACAATAGGAGAAAGGAAATTAGAGCATTTCATTGGCAAAGGAAGCATTTAGGCATGTATCAAATGGCACATGAAGTATTTAGGTGCATATCCAAAGGTATAAGAGTGTTTGGGGGCATAATAATGACAAACGAAACACTTCAAAGTATAACAAGTGAACCGAATAATAAACACAAGCTTGTATGTCATTCTTGATGTAGCATGCATTCCATTTTTATCCAAAGCATAATATGAACTCATAAACAAAACTTTGGATATCATATCAATGAGCATAGATGGCGCTGTGGGACCACATACATAATGTGATTCATCCATTTCTGGATGACCACCAAGCATAAGTCTCCCACGTCTGGGAGTTCCATCCACCCACGTCTGAGTGAAGTCAATGGGGCCGGCAGAGCAATCGCGAGCTCTAAGCATAACTCCCTTTACCATTTCTGGCAAAGGTTCACAATATCCCACAAGACACCAGAGTACAAAAGGGTAGTATGAACAATAACATTGACACATATCAGAAACACATGCGGAACAACGAAGATATGCATGTGCCTTATCAAACAAGGAAATGCAAACAAAGCATTACATAATAAATTTCAGTTATACAATAATTTCAGGATGAACAATACAAGAACTTCAAAGGACTAATATAAAGCTCAATTGAAGAAGAATTTAGTAGAAATCATATTTACAATAGGATGAAAATTGAATAGGCAAAACCCAACAAAGTTTTCAACTATGACAGAATTTGAATGGTACGTTTTCTGAATTGTTCGAGTGACCAAACATACTCCAAATCACTAAAAATAGGTGTCATTGGAAAGCTGTTTCAATCTATTTTCAGATAAACTCAGATTCATAATTTTTTGAGTTCTTAACAGGAAGTTACAATAAATAGAGTAAAGGAAGGTCAGAATTGATCATCCCTGTTTTGCAGACTTGATAGAATCGATTTAAACAGAAGTTTTAGAAGGCAAACATACTTCAAAATTTCCAACTAGGTGTCAAAAGAAAGATACACGAATCTAGTTTCCAAGGAACTAAGTTTTGCTTAATTCAGAATTTTCTCTAGAGAGTTATGAGCAATTTAGTAACAGAAGGTCAAAAATTTCAATCCCTATTTTGCAGAATCTGTAGGGTTAATTGAAACAGAAGTCTTAGTAGTCATTTAAACTCCGAATCATTCAATCTTAGTGTCAAAATAAAGATATTTGAGTCTACTTTCAAATGGAATAGGTTTTGTCTAAATCAGAGTTTATTACAAAATGTTATGACCGAAATATTGAATAGAGGTCAGATTACCAAAAAAATTTCAGATTCATGGATTTGTATCAAAAGGAAAGAACGGTTTGGTACTAAGCTGAAATCTTTTGCATTATGAAGAATTAAAAGGAAAACAAAGATTAGGAGTTCTGTAGGAAGAGGTTAGAACACTTGCCTTAAACAAATTTGATTCCCAAATGGGGGGAGTTGATGCAAAACCTCAATCAAATCTTCTTCTTCAATTCCTCTTCTTCTTCTTCTTCCCTTCTCTTCTCTTCTTAAACTCACGTTGGATGCAGCATCTGAAGGTTACATTTAGTTTCTCCTTTAATCTCTTACTTAATTACTTTTTGTTAACACAAGAGTTGTAAAGTTTCAAGGTGGCAAGCATGCATGAAAAGTGCTAGGTGTCATCCTTAGAGCAAACTTAGGTGGCACCATTAGGTTAGCTAGTGACACATGTCCACTAAATTTTTTTTTTTTTTTATAACTTAAATCTGAAACTTTCATAAATCATATTAAACTTCTATTATAATATTATTTAATATAAAAAAAATTATTAAATAATCCTCATATTTACAAATAAGCATTTATTAAATTTTTAAAAATGGGGGATATTACAATAGGCCCCAACCCAGTTCAAATTTGGAGCTCAAAACTATCAATTCCCAAAATTTCGGGATCAGGCGGTTGCACCTCCTGACTGGAGCGGTTGCACCGCCTGGCAGAGCTCGAAGACTGAGCCTCTGTGCGATGCCACCTCCTGTCAGGGGCGGTTGCAACCTCCTGACTGAGGCGGTTGCACCGCTCAGCCAGTGCTCGGAGACCGAGCCCAAGCGGTGCCACCTCCTGTCAGGGGAGGTTGCACCGCCCAGTCTCGCTCGGAGACTGAGCCCAAGCAGTGCCACCACCTGGCTGGAGTGGTTGCACCTCCCAGTCTCACTCGGAGACTGAGCCCAAGCGGTGCAACCTCCTGCCTTGGGCGGTTCAACCGCCTGGCACAAATCAGGGTCCGAATGGGTTGATCCATTCGGCCCAATTTGGGTTTTTCAGGGGCCCAATTGCCCCAAGATTAAGTTAAATGGGATCACCTCCCATTTCCAACTTAATCATTGTGCTAACTACGATATTCCCTAAGATATTTACTGCAACTTGCTCCGGTGCGTCAATCGTTTCTTCCAGCAAGCTTCCGGCGAACTTCCGTCGATCATCCAATGAACCCTCGGTGATGCTCTTGCGGACTTCCGGCAAACTCCTGGACTTGCGACGATCCACTTGGCGAGTTCCAATGAGCTTCTTTGGCAAGCTCATGGACTTCTCGGATTTGTTCCCGTAGAACCTCCGACAACAGTCCGAACTTCCGTCGAACTCTCGAACTCCCAACGTGATCATTGTCTTGACTCCGGCGTAACTCTTGCTGCATGTCTTACTTTCATCATAGTTAATCCTGCACACTTATCTCAACATATAGATTAGATAACAAATGACAATTGACTTCATCATCAAAATTCGAGATTCAACAAAAAATGTCACTTCCCCGGATTTCGAGGTACTAGCGGTACCACTGCCATTATTGGGCGATACTATTAGGACCCTTTTTCTGAACTTTTGAATAATGTTTATTGAGTCTGTTTAGTCCCGTTGTTTATTGAGTCTGTTTAGTTTAGTTAAAGTCGAGTATAGTTTTATTTAATATTTATTTATTATTAAGAGTCCAAGTCTTGGTGGACTCTAGGTGGAACTCTATAAATAGTGATGTAACCCTTTCTTTAAATCAATCAATGAATCAATGAAATATTATTCCACTCTGTGGACAAACCCTAGGAGGTCAATCCCCTCGAAGTGATCAAGGAGGCCGATCCCTTTTCTCCCCTTTCTTCCACAATAAGACCTTAGGGTCTTATCAAATGGTATCAGAGAGATGATAAGACCTTAGGGTCTCATTATTTGGTATCAGAGCAGCGATCCTCGGTGTTCTCATTGTAGTTCGTCATCTCAAAAAAAAAAAAAAAAAGAGAGAGAGAAGAGGTCGTTAGCCGTCAATCGGCTTCCCTTCTCCACCATCGCCGCCGCTACAGGGCAACCCATTCTCCACCATCACCGCTACTGCTCGGCCACCAAGTAGCTATCGCCATCCCAAAAAAAAACAAAGAAAAGTAAAAGAGAGAAAGAAGAAGAGAGAAGGCCGGAAGCCCGCATCCCTTGCTTCCGGCCAGCCCAGCCACCACTGTTGCTTCCCGGCTGACGGACCACCACCGCCGCCGATGCTACCTAGCCAGCAGCCACCACTACCGCTGCTATTGCCCAGCCAGCAGCCACCGCTGCCCCCACCTAGCCAGCGACCTCTCCTCCTCGCTTCCCCATCTTACTCGAGCGAGAAGGACTGCCGGCGTCGTTTCCCAACCAGCGGATCACCCCATCGCCGCTTATACCATCGGCGATGCTGCCCTAGTCCACCATCCTGCCGCCCCCCCCCGGGTCATAGCCGCAACCCTCCTTGCAGCAGTTGCAGAAACATAGCTTCCTCTGTTGTCGTAGCCCCTCGTCAATCCCAGCTAGCGGACCACCCCATCGCCACTTCTACCATCGGCGATGCTTCCCTAGTCCGCCATCATGACGCTCTCTCTCCCTCCTCTTGGGTCACAACTGCAACTGCCGGTTATTGCAGCCCCTCCTTGCAGCGGTTGCAGAAACAGAGCTTCCTCTATTGCCGCAGCCCCTTGTCGATCGCAGCCAAGCCTCCTCCAACATTCCTCTTCCCCTCGAGCACCGTCGCCACCTAACCGACCCACCATGGCTGCTAGCCACCGTGCGACGACCGCCGCTAGCCTTCCAACCATCGCTCCCCTTTGCTCTGCATCTTTTGTAACCAAAATAGTGCAAGAACAGGCAACTCACCTTGCTGCCCCTCGGCCAGCGACCTCGCCTCCTCGCTGCCCACATCTTGCTCGAGCGAGAAGGGTCGCGGTCACCGTTTCCCAGCCAGTGGACCACCCATCGCCGCTTCTACCATTGGCGACACTACCCTAGCTGCACCGCCATCGCTACCTTCCCTTAGTTGCAGCTTTGACTGCACCATCTGTCAACGTCGCTATTTCTGTGGTGCGATAGAAATAGAGTAGTCGCCGGTCCCTCTGCTATCACAAGTGTTGGTTGCCTCTACAACTGCCGCTACTTCCCGCCTACTTCAACGCCACCCCTCTCCTTCATTACCGAGCCACCATCGCTGCCAGCCACCATGCGATGATCGCCGCATGCCTCCCAGCTGCCGATCCCCCTTGCTCTGCATCCATAGTGCCAGAAACAGGGCAACTCACCAGTTGCCCTTGTTCCCAACCGTGACACTGCCGACTCCTCCTTCTCCACTACCGCCGCTGCTTCTCGACCGCTCGACCACCATCACTGCTACTCCCCAGCCAGCAACCTCCCCACCTCATTACGTCATACCTGCCACAACCACATCCTCTCCCCTTTGAAGCCCATCTGGTCGAAAGGGGCCCCTGCCTCCCCTGCTTTTGGCCAGCCCCACCGCAGTTGCTGCATTTCGGCTAGTGACCACTATCGCCATTGCTCCCTGGCTAGCAGCCTTCAGTCCTTGTTGCTCCACCCTGCTCGAGCGAGAAGGGCCGCGGTCGCTGTTTCTTGGCTAGCGGACCAACCCCCTCATCACTTCTATCGTCAGCGACGCTGCCCCAACCGTGCCACCATCGCTGCCTCCCCTTGGGTTGCGGCTGCAATTGCTCGACCATCCCTCTTTGCGGTGATCAAACCAGGGCAACCATGACCGCCGCAGCCACTACTATTTCCTCAACTGAACGTGATCCCTTGGCATCACCAGCGCCTCCTTCCGCAGTGCGATAGAGACAAAGCAATGCTGCCTTCCATCCACACCGTCATAGTCACCACAGCGGTGAGCCCTTGGTGGTGCTACCCCAGCCACACCATCACGGTAGGTTGCCATCACCGCAGCCTCAACCCCGCTGCTTGGTGATCACCCCTTGGCTCACAACAGTTGTAGCCACATCGATGCAGTTGCCTTCCAGCCTTGATGTTCTCACCCCACGCAGTGACATAAATAGGGCATCAACTCTTCCTCCAACGCAGCAACCACAACACTACCCTCATCATCCACCTCCTCGGCAACTTTGTAGTCTTGCGCAATGGCCACCGATAACTCATTGAAAGCACAAATGGAAGCATAAGAAATCAGAATTGAGAACCCGCTGCAAGAAATACTTAATGATTTCAAAACGAGCCTACTAGAGAGCCTCAGCAAACTTCAACAAGATAGGGGCTCAAGTTCTACGTTGTACAGATCTAGAAATACAAGAAAAGGGCCCAAAGACTATAACACAAACTACTCACACATGAAGGTGGATTTTCCGAGATGGGAAGATGGAGATCCGACCAATTGGATATCTAGGGTAGAAAATTTTTTCCGTTTTCACAGAACCCCAGAAGAATCTAAGGTAGAAGTGGTCTCAATCTAGCTTGATGGAGATGCAATCCAGTGGTACGATTGGTATGAAACTTTTCATAGAGTTCCTTCGTGGGAGCAGTTCAAAAGAGAGCTTCTTGTTCGCTTTAGCCCATCAGAATATGAGAATGTTGATTGCTAGCTTTCCAAAATTCATTAGACTTTTACAGTGTTAGAATATCAGAGTAGGTTTGAAATATTGTCAAATCAAGCTAGAGATTGGTCGGACTGACAACTTCTGGATACATTTATTGAAGAGCTTATTCTAGAGATCCGGTGTGAAGTTAAGGCTCATCAACCTCACACTATGATAGTTGCGTTCTCATTTGCACATCTACATGAGAAAAAAATTAGCAAGGAAAGATCAGCAAGGAGTTTGTACTATGATGAAAAACGGAGTATGGAGCATCGATGTAAACAAGGGCAACTTCTAATGATTGAACCAATTGGAGAGGAGCCGAAAGCTAAGAATTGTTGAATCTCGAATTTTGATGATAAAACCCATCGATAAATGTTTATGTTTTAATCTATGTTTTGAGTAACGCAGGATGCTTCGATTAGGATGAGATAATTAAAGCAGGAAGAATCATGTTAGGCCGGAGGAACATGTCAGAAGATTAGACGTCGGGCTGGTGGATCGGTCGATGTATCGACAGAAGGCTTCGGGTCGTGGATTCGGGCATCGGACCAAGAAGAGTGGATATTACACCAAGGATATTAAAGTTATAGAGTCAACTAGCCAATTGGGCAATAGGCTACAAGAGAGGATGATGCGCCAAAGAATCAGACGAAGCGTCGAGGGACCAATGACATGCCGAATAACATGATTAATGCTTAGTATTAATTGTCTAGATTGAAGAATGTTTTTACATATGCAGGATTAAATATGATAGAAGGCATGAAGCAAAATGAAGTCCCGGAGTCAAGGACGCGATTTCATTGGGAGTTCGAGAGTTCGTCAGAAGTCCGGACGTTCGTCGAAAGTTCTGGTGGAACCAGCCGAGAAGTCTCAGAGCTTGCCAGAGAAGCTCGTCGGAACTCACCAAGAAGATCATCGTGAAGTCCAAGAGCTTCCTAGGTGTCCACCGGAACATTACCGAGAGATCGATAGAAGTTCGTCGGAAGCTCGCCGGAAGAATAGACATAGGGACTTGTTTTACTTAGCAAATGTCTTAGGGTTTCATAGTTAGCACATAATTGGGCTTGGATTTGGGCCAACCCAATTAGGGGCCAGCTAGGCACATGTAAGAACCGTGTTGGGCCCAATAAGAGGCCCAAACAATGTCCCAAGAAGTCTCACCATCGTGGCACAGTCTTCGAGACTGTGTCAAGCAGTGGTACCGCTAGTCTGGGTGTTGGTACCGCCCAGCACTGCCCCACCAGGTGGTGGTACCGCCCAGGGCAGTGTCAGTGTCAAACTGACACTAGGCGATGGTACCGCACATGCCTAGGGAACCCGGGATGGGAAAGTTTTAGGCTCCAAGTTGGAATCAAGTTGAAGCCTATAAATACCCCTCTCATCCCTAGTTAAAGCATATAACCACAGAGTATTCAAAAGTGAGAAAACACTACTATAATCTCTTTAGAATTCCCTCCTCCACTCTAAGTGTTAGAATTCTGTATAAGAGAGGAGAGTGAGTGCTTGTAAGGGTTGTCTCCTAAACCCGTGAAAAGGAGAAGAGGGCTGTAAAAGGTGATTGACCTTTGCCTATTAAAGGAAGGCCTCTAGTGGATGCCGGTGAACTCGTCGGAGGAGGAAGCCGAAAGTGGATGCAGGTCATGTTGACTGAACCACTCTAAAACTCTGGTTTGCATTTACTTATTGCTATTTACCTTACTGCAAACCTCCATATGTGCTTCACTTCCTCATTACTTTTGCTACACACCTTTACGAACATTCTTTCAAGTTAAGCACTTCCAAGTTCGGTTTGTATCATACGAAAGATTTTTCGAAACCGACATTTTTATCGCTGTACTAATTCACCCCCCCCCCCCCCCCCCCTCTTTGTCCCGACCTCGACTCTTGATCCTAACAATTGGTATCAAAGCCTCGTGATTTCTCAATTAGTTTAACACCCAAGAGAAATGGCTCTTTTCGGCTTTCAAGAGGGTCACTCTCTCATTCGTCCTCTCTTTTTCAATAGGATGGACTACACTTATTAGAAAACTCGAATGAGAGTTTTCTTACTTTTTATTGATTTAAATTTATGGAATTTGGTCGAAAACGGTTTTAAAATGTCTTCTCTTCCAATGAAAGATTGAAATGATTTGGAGAACAAGGCTTTTTCTCTAAATGCAAAGGCTATGAATGCCTTATTTTGCGCCTTAGACAAAAATGAGTTTAATCAGGTTTCTATATGCGAAACGGCTTTCGATATTTGGGGTACTCTTGAAATCACACATGAAGGAACTAGCAAAGTTAAAGATTCAAAAATTAGTTTTTTAATGCATGATTTCGAGCTTTTTCGAATGAAGCCGAGAGAAACCATTGTTGACATATACACCTGTTTTATGGATGTCGTCAATGGTTTAAAAGCTCTTGGCAAAAGTTTTTCAAATTTTGAACTCGTTAACAAAATTTTACGTTCTCTTAATAAATATTGTGATTCGAAAATAATGGCAATACAAGAATCAAAGAACTTGAACCATTTTTTGATTAAAGAACTAATTGGTTCATTGATCATATATGAAATAATATGTAATGCACGTGAAGAACTTGAGAACCACCTTCCAAAGAACAGGAAGGATTTGGCACATTGAACAAAAGAAGACCACTCGAGCATAAGCTCAAGTGATGGTGAACTTGAACTCATTGAAATTTAAAAAGTTAATGAAACAAAAATTAAAAAATAAAAAGAATGTAACTACTTGCTTTGAATGCAAGAAGAAGAATAAAAATTGGGATGAATCGAGCTCCTCTAAAGACGAGGAGAAAATCAGCAAAGGCGAGATGACAAACTACGTATTAACGGCTTTCGACGTTGAGGTAATCAAAACGCCTTTAGTCTATTTTGAAATTATATGATATTTTCATGAGTTATCTTTAATTCAGTTTAGAATTAATTTTCTTATAAAGTGCATTTTAATAATGAAAATACAAAAAAAGGAATCATGCTTATCTTTCTAAGTAATTTTTTAAAATGATCATGAAAACTGTATGAAAATACAATAAAATGTTAATCTAATGCTTGCACACCAAATATGATTAATTTTATGTATGTGCTTGAGAAGCAATAATGTATATCTTAATAATTTTTATATTGCCTTCCGATTTTAAAAATTATGCATGGCCTTTTTATGGAAACTAAGAATGAAAAGTTAGATTCACCTAAAAAGAAAAATGCATGACTACAATGAACTTGATTGAAAATACTTTTTAAGTTTGATGAAATGATGCATAATGATTATGCTTAATAAATTTCGAAATTATGCATGATGATTTTCAAGCAATTTATGGTTTATTGATCTTGATGATTTTTATGATGAATTTTATTTTTCGATCCTAAACGATTGATGATATATATATATTTTTTGGCATAAAAAGGACAAAGACATGGTTGTATGAAACAAACTGGAAAGAGGAAAGCCTTTTCTTAAAAAAATTTCTCTACTTTATCGATTTTTCCAAGAAGGAGATTAATGAATCTATTTGTATCACTTTTGTATATCTCTTAAAAATGATTTTGAAAATGTTTTTGATGATTTGGATGATTTGAATTTGAATGAGTTTTATCAAAATCATGATCTTGATTTCTTGGAATTACATGAGATTTCTTTTTCAAGATCTCTTCTTTATACACCTACAATTTTTTGATATTTTATTTAAAGAGGAGATTTACTATATAAGTCATGTCTTTTGTAATTTAAGAGGTCTTATCTTTCATGACATGATGTCTTTTTATTTATGGCTTATATGGCTTGAAATGGTTTGGAATGATGTATGCAACACTATGATTTTTCCCTTATTTAAAAATGCATGCAACACTATGATTTTTTAAATAATATGAAAATCAATAATTATCATTTTCTGAAATAATACTCTAGAATGATGATTGGGAATCATGTATGTAATGATGATTTTATATATATATGATGATTTGGTATTATGCATGCAATACTTTAACTTATGATAATAATGCATACAATGATGAAATATTCATGATAAAATAATTATTTTGAAATTCATGACTTGAATTTTCATCTATACTATTTATCTTTGTCATAATTTAAAAATTGATTTAAAGGGTCTTCTCTTCTTTTTGACAATGACAAAGGGGGAGCAAAACGTGCTAGAAAGTAAATTTGCTAGCTCGCACAATTCAAGAAGAAAGCAAAAATTGCACTTCTCAAAAGAGAAGAAATTGCTAGCTTGAAATCTCAAGAAGATGCAAAAATATGTCATCTTGCACATCGCAAAGAAAAGCAAATATGCCAACTTGCATATCTTTAAATTTGCTAGCTTGTATGTTGTAAAACTTGCATATTTCACGAAGTAAGTGTTGCTTTTTTGAACATCTCTAAGTAGCTAGCTTCGTTGAACACTACAAAGAAGTGTTATCTTGCCTATCTCAAGAAGCAAAAATTCTAAACTTACACATCTAGCAAAATTTACACACTTGCAAAACTCTAAATTTTGCTAGGTTGCATGATGATAAAAATGGATATTATGTTTTTCATGCAATATATTGAACTTAGATATCTCAAACCCTTGATAGTTGGAACTTCTCCTTTTTATTGATGACAAAGGGGGAGAAGTATGTTGATGTCATGCATGATTTAATCATAACATGTTTGCTTGGATTTTTGAATTCAAAAGTTTCTATCAATAAGGCATATTGATAGGGGGAATTTGTTTAAACTCCGGGAGTTAAAGTTAACTCCGACGTCGATTTATTGTCATCATAAAAAAGGGGGAGATTGTTGAATCTCGGATTTTGATGATGAAACCAATCGATAAATATTTGTGTTTTAATCTACGTTTTGAGTATGCAGGATGCTTCAATCAAGATGAGACAATTAAAGCAGGAAGAATCATGTTGGGCCAGAGGAACATGTTAAAAGATTAAACGTCGAGCCGGTGGATTAGTCGACGTATCGATAGAAGGCTTCGGGTCGTGGATTCGGGCATCGGGCTAAGAAGAGTGGATATTGCATGCACCAAGGATATCAGAGTTGTGGAGTCAATTGGCTGATTGGGCAATAGGCCGCATGAGAGGACGATGCGCCGAAGAATCGGATGAAGCATCGAAGGACCAGTGACATGCCGGACAACGTGATTAATGCTTAGTATTAATTGTCTAGATCGAAGTATGTTTTTACATGTGCAGGATTAACTATGATAGCAAGGCATGAAGCAAAATGAAGTTCCAGAGTTAAGGACGTGATTTTGTTGGGAGTTTGAGAGTTCGTCGGAAGTCCGGACGTTCGTTGGAAGTTCTGGCAGAACCAGCCGAGAAGTCTTAGAGCTTGCTAGAGAAGCTCGTCGGAACTCACCAAAAAGATCATCGTGAAGTCTAGGAGCTTGCCAGGAGTCCGCCGGAACATTGTCGAGAGATCGACAGTAGTTCGCCGGAAGTTCGCCGGAAGCTCGCCGGAAGAATAGACATAGAGACTTGTTTTGTTTAGCAAATGTCTTAGGATTTCATAGTTAGCACGTAATTGGGCTTGGATTTGGGCCAACCCAATTAGGGGCCAGCTAGGCCCATGTAAGAACTATGTTGGGCCCAATAAGAAGCCCAAATAGTACCCCAAGAAGTCTCATCATCGTAGCATAGTCTTCGAGACTATGTCAGGCGGTGGTACCGCCAGTCTAGGCGGTGGTACCACCAGTCTAGGCAGTTGTACCGCCAGTCTAGGTGGTTGTATCGCCCCTAGCAAGGTGCCAGGCAGTGGTACCACCAGTCTGGGTGGTGATACCACCCAGCACTACCCCCCCAGGCGGTGGTACTGCTAGACCTGGGCGGTGGTACCGCCTAGGGTAGTGTTAGTGTCAAACTGACACTGGGTGGTGATGCCGCCCAACACAAGCGGTGGTACTACTTGTGCCCAGGGAACCCAGGATGGGAAAGTTTTAGGCTCTAAGTTTAAATCAACTTAAAGCCTATAAATACTCCTCTCATCCCTGGTTAAAGCATACAAGCACAGTGTATTCAAAAGTGAAAAAACGCTACTGCTATCTCTCTAGAATTCCCTCCTCCACTCTAAGTGTTAGAATTCTATTCAAGAGAGGAGAGTGAGTACTTGTAAGGGTTGTCTCCTAAACCCATGAAAATGAGAAGAGGGGTGTAAAAGGTGATTGGCCATCGCCTATTGAAGGAAGGCCTCTAGTGGACGCAGGTGACCTCGTCGAAGGAGGAAGCCGAAAGTGGATGTAGGTCACGTTGACCGAACCACTCTAAAACTCTGGTTTGCATTTACTTATTGCTATTTACCTTACTGCAAACTTCCATATGTGCTTTACTTTCGCATTACTTTTGTTGCATACCTTTACGAACACACTTTCAAGTTAAGCACTTCCGAGTTTAGTTTTTATCGTACGAAAGATTTTCCGAAACCGATATTTTTATCGCTGCACTAATTCACCACCACCCCCGACTCTTGATCCTAATAAGAATGTGGACTCCAATCATGATGGTATAAATTCTAATTAAGATATTAAACCTACCATACATATAATGCATACATTAGCTGACTACTCTAACCCGCAAACTATGGAAGTTGGCGGAACTCTATAGCATCAACCTATTATAGTTTTGATTGATATTTGTAGCACTAACAATTTTATGGACAGTGAGACTGTTGATCGATTGGCCCACCAAATTAAAGACTATGACAGATTCAAAGTAAAGATCGTTGATGGACAGATTTTCACTTGTGATAGCAAAGGTTCAAAGATAAAATTGATTATATAGGGCCAGAAGTTTCTTGCAACGATTACTACACTAAAAAACTAACTTGTTGCTTACACTATCAAAAAGTGAAGAATATACTTACTTGATCAATGGGTTGTAATGCGTTGCAAATAGTCTATGATTAAAGTGCTGAAAGAAAAGCTCCCCGAGATTAATGCTGCTCAGCTTTGAGGACAAGGCTAATTTCAACAGGGAGGAACTGTTAGGACCTTTTTCTGAGCTTTTGAATAATGTTTATTGAGTTTGTTTAGTCTAGTTGTTTATTGAGTATGTTTAGTTCAGTTAGAGTTGGGTAGCGTTTTATTTAATATTTATTTATTATTAAGAGTCCAAGTTTTGGTAGACTCTAGGTGGAACTCTATAAATAATGATATAACCCTTTCTTTAAATCAATAAATCAATCAATGAAATATTATTCCACTCTATGGACAAACCCTAGGAGGTCGATCCCCTCGAAGTGATCAAGGAAGCTGCCACGCCCCCCGAATTATCACATTCAGGAGGTGTGACCCTGTCTAAAATCAATAATATTATAATTCATCGTCAATTCAATCCAGGATCTAATCTAACAATTTGATGATAATAAGAACCATTCAAATCAATATTCACAATTCATAAACCTGTACATTACATAAATCATACTCCACTTCACTCAGCGATTCATAAAATCCAAAGGTAACTCAACTAAACATCAACCACAACACAAATCCATAATCATAGAAATATATACAATCACAAAAAGATAATTATTTACCATGAGTTCTTATCCTTATACAACTTAAACTTATCATTCTATAAACATGAGCGGTCCTTTAAACTTTTACAACACATAAGTATCAACATATCCTTAACATTACATCGGAAGTAAGGTATACTATACAAACAAAAACCTATCAACCAACAAAGATTAGCCCAAAAATCTTCTAGCCTTTCACTGCTTCAACCAAATTCTAGCTTTTTAGTACGTGACAAGCTACCTTGAAAAATTTATATAGCAACGGGGTGAGCATAAAGAGCTCAGCAAGCAACTAACATATCTATGGCGAAAGGAGAAGTTCAAGCATGCTTAGTATCAAGATAACAAAAGCAGAAATACCAGTGTTCATTTGAAATCATCTCATTTGATATAAAAATCACAAAGGGTTACCTCATTCGAAAATAGACATTAAACATAACAATAGGAGAAAGGAAATTGGAGCATTTCATTGGCAAAAGAAGCATTAAGGCATGTATCAAATGGCACATGAAGCATTTAGGTGCATATCAAAGGCGTAAGAGTGTTTGGGAGCATAACAATGACATACGAAACACTTCAAAGTAACAAGTGAATTGAATAATAAACACAAGCTTGTATGTCATTTTTGATGTAGCATGCATTCCATTTTTTATCCAAAGCATAAATATAAACTCAAAAGCAAAGCTATGGATATCATATCAAAAATATAGAGGGCACTGTGGGACCACATACATAATATGATTCATCCATTTTTGGATGACCACCAAGTATAAGACTCCCATATCTAAGAGCTCCATCCACCCATGTCTAAGTGAAGTCAATGGGGCCGATAGAGCAATCGCGGCCTCTAAGCATAACTCCCTTTACCATTTCTGGTAAAGATTCACATTATCCCACAAGACACCAGAGTACAAAAGGGTAGTATGAACAATAACATTGGCACATAACGGAAGCACATGCGGAACAACGGAAATATGCGTGTGCCTTTATCAAACATGGAAATGCAAACGAAGCATTACATAATAAATTTCAAACATACAACAATTTTAGGATGAACAATACAAGAATTTCAAAGGACTAATATAAAGCTCAATTAAAGAAGAATTTAGCAGAAATCAAATTTCTAATAGGATGAAACTTGAATAGGTAAAACCCAACAAAGCTTTCAATTCTGGCAGAATTTTAATGGTATATTTCCTGAATTGTTTGAGTGACCATGCATGCTCTAATTCACTAAAATAGGTGTCTTTGGAAAGCTGTATCAATCTATTTTTAGATGAACTAAAAATAGGAAGTTACAACAAATAGAGTAAAGGAAGGTCAGAATTGATCATCTCTATTTTGCAAAATTGATAGAATCAATTTAAACAGATGTTTCAGAAGGCAAACATATTTCAAAATTTCTAAATTAGTGTTAAAAGAAAGATATGTGAATCTAGTTCTCAAAGAACCAATTTTGCATAATTCAGAATTTTCACTAGAGAGTTATGAGCAATTTAGTAATAGAAGGTCAGAATTGATCATCTCTGTTTTGCAGAATTAATAGAATCAATTTAAATAGA
Source organism: Musa acuminata AAA Group (assembly GCF_036884655.1). Classification (NCBI taxonomy): domain Eukaryota; kingdom Viridiplantae; phylum Streptophyta; class Magnoliopsida; order Zingiberales; family Musaceae; genus Musa; species Musa acuminata. The sequence continues at coordinate 2,248,917 of NC_088358.1, read as the reverse complement.
TGTTTCAGAAGGAAAACATACTTCAAATTTTCCAAATTAGGTGTCAAAAGAAAGAAATTTGAATCTAGTTCTTCAAAATTTCAAGGAACCAAGTTTTATATAATTTAAAATTTTCACTAGAGAGTTATGAGCAATTTAGTAACAAAAGGTCAGAATTGATCATCTCTATTTTATAAAATTGATAGAATCAAATTAAACAGATGTTTCAGAAGGTAAATATACTTCAAAATTTCCAAATTAGGTATCAAAAGAAAGATGTGAGTCTAGTTCCTAAAAAACTAAGTTAGCATAATTCATAATTTTCACTAGAGAGTTATGAGCAATTTAGTAACAGAAGATCAGAAGGTATAGTATCTATTTTTCCGAATACATGAGGTCTTTTCATTCATATGTTTGGATAGGTAAATTTACTCTAAATATTTCAATATTTATATCAAATGAAAGCTCTATAAGTCCCCTTTCATATGAAAGAGGTTTTTTCTTCAATCCGAATTTGGTGCAAAATGTTATGGCCACACGAGTACTGAAAGGTGAACATCTGAAAAATTCCAAATTCAACATTTGATGTATAAACGGCATGGATATCTTACATGCAGCCACAATCTCCCAATTTTCTCAAAATCAAGGTTAAAACAAGGATCAAAATTTATCTCTAGAATGGGTTAGAACACTTGCCTTAAAAAGTTTTGATTTTCAAATGTGGGGGAATTGATGCAAAGCCTTAAGCCAAGATGAAACTTCTTCAATTCTTTCTCTTTCTCTTCTCCTTCAATTCCTTCTCCTCTTCTCATGTTATGTTGGCTACAAAGTTTCCCTTAATTATGCCTTAAATTACTTAGGTTTGGCCCATGCTAAAATAGTGATGTGGCAAGCATGCATGAAGGTTTAGGTATCAATTTTAGAATAAATGCAAGTGGCTCATCCTTGCTAATGCCACAAGTCCTCCATATAATTTCATATTGATATAATAAACTGAACTGTTAAAGTACTATATAAGCATTTTGATGATAGATAAAAAAAATCCTCATATTTATAAATAAGTCCTTATAAATTTTTAAAAATGAGGGATGTTACACTCTCCCCTCCTTAAAAGAAAATTTAGTCCTCTAAATTTATCATACCTCTTTCGGCGAAAAGATAAGGATAAGATTTATTCATTTCTTCCTCTAGTGCTCAGGTCGTTTCATTTGTAGGATGATGCTTCCAAATTACTTTAATCAGAGTAATTATTATATTTCTTAAGATCTTCTCCTTTTTATCAATAATCCGAATGGTCTCTTCCTTATAAAATAAGTATTTCTCAATCACAATCGGCTCATACTCAATGACATGAGAGGGATTAGGTATATACTTTCTGAATATTGACATATGAAATATATCATGGATATGACACATCGATGGTGGCAAGGCAATCTTGTAAGCGACAGAGCCAATTCTTTCAAGGATCTCAAAAGGTCCAATTAACCTTGGGTTTAACTTTCCTTTCTTTCCAAATCTTACAACGCCTTTGGAATGGGAAACCTTTAGGAATACATAATCCCCTACTTGGAACTCGATATCTCATCTTCTGTTGTCAGCATAGCTCTTTTGCCGACTCTGAGCAGCCTTTAGCCTTTTTATGATAACCTGAATCTTTTCAGTAGTCTCTTGTATTTTATTTGGTGCTAACAACTTTCTATCACCAATTTCCACCTAACATATAGGCGTTCTGTACTTTCGCTCATACAATGCTTCATAAGGAGCCATCTGAATGCTCGAATGGTAACTATTATTGTAAGTGAACTTAATAAGAGAAATATCTTTATCTCATTCACCTCTCCAATCCATAACATAGGCTCTAAGCAAATCCTCAAGTACTTAAATTGTTCTTTTAGATTGACCATCAGTTTGAGGGTGATAGGTAATGCTAACCTTTACTTTGATGCCCATAGAATCTTGTAATCTCCTCCACAATCTAGAAAGAAATATGGAGTCTCTATCTTAGATGATCTCCTTCTGGACACCATGAAGTCTTACTATTTCATCAACATACAAATCTACAAGCCTATCAAGAGAATAAGTCATATTGATTGGTAAGAAATGTGCAGATTTGGTTAACCTATCAACAATGACCCAAATAGCATCATGCTTTCTAGAGGTTCTGGGTAGTCCTGAAACAAAGTCCATAGAAATGCATTCCCAATTCCATTCAGGAATATCTAAGGGCTGTAACAAACCTCCAGGTCTCTAGTGTTCTGCTTTGATTTGTTGATATGTCAAACACCTTAAAACGTATATTGCAATCTCCTTCTTCATGCCTTTCCACCAATAATGACTTTGAAGATCTCTATACATTTTCGTGCCACCAGGATGCATGGTGTACTTTGAATTGTGACCTTCGTTCAAGATTTGGTTCTTCGTTCAAGATTTGGTTCTTAATATCTGGGTCATTTGGAACACATATTCTATCCCCAAATCTTAATAAGCCATCATCTGAAATTTGAAAATTCAACTTCATTCCTCAAGTATATTAAATGTGGATCTCGTAATTGTCCTTGTCGTAATTGTTCTTGCCACTGATCTCCAAAAATTCTTTTCATTGTTCCCATTAATAATTAGCCTCTACTTCCAATATAAGGTGGCAAAAGAAATCTTTTGATAATCGAAACAATTTTGTACATCAAATATCTTTTCTGTTCGCATCATCCATTTTTCTGCCACCAATGGATTAGGTGCACCATGCTTCTGTTGCGCCACTTTGATTCAATATCCCCGATCACCCTTTTCATCTCACTTAATTAATTAAAACCAAATGAAGTAGGAGATCCAAATGTCCTCGTCCTCCTATATTCCTAAAAGACATCAAAGAAAATTTCTACCAATCACTATATTTCACTAGACCTCAATATATTTTGTACGTCAACATATCAAATATTTTAGTGATCCTCAAACCATGCTTTGATACCAACTCTATCATGCCCCCCGAATTATCGCATTCAGGAGGTGTGACCTTGTCTAAAATCAATAATATTATAATTCATTGTCAATTCAATCCAGGATCCAATCTAACAATTTGAGGATACTAAGAACCATTCAAATCAATATTCATAATTCATAAACCTGTAAGTTAAATAAATCATACTCTACTTCACTCGGAGATTCACAAAATCCAAAGGCAACTCAACTAAAAATCAACCACAACACAAATCCATAATTGTAGAAATATATATAATCATAAAAAGATAATTATTTACCATGAGTTCTTATCCTTATACAACTTAAACTTATTATTCCATAAACATGAGCGATCCTTTAAACTTTTACAACACATAAGTATCAACATATCCTTAACATTACATCAAAAGTAAGGTATACAATATAAACAAAAACCTATCAACCAACAAAGATTAGCCCAAAAATATTCTAGCCATTCACTACTTCAACCTAATTCTAGCTTTTCAGTGTGTGACAAGCTACCTTGAAAAGTTTATATAGCAACGAGGTGAGCATAAAAAACTCAGCAAGCAACTAACATATCAATAGCGATAGGAGAAGTTCAAGCAGGCTTTGTATCAAGATAACAAAAATAGAAATACTAGTGTTCATTTGAAATCATCTCATTTGATATAAAAATCACAAAGGATTACCTCATTCAAAAATAGGCATTAGACATAACAATAAAAAAAAGAAAATTAGAGCATTTCATTGGCAAAAGAAGCATTTAGGCATGTATCAAATGGCAAATGAAGCATTTAGGTGCATATCAAAGGCGTAAGAGTGTTTGGGAGCATAACAATGATATACAAAATACTTCAAAGTATAACAAGTGAACTGAATAATAAACACAAGCTTGTTTGTCATTTTTGATGTAGCATGCATTCCATTTTTTATCCAAAGCATAAATATAAACTCATAAGCAAAGCTTTGGATATCATATCAAAAATATAGAGGGCGCTGTGGGACCACATACATAATGTGATTCATCCATTTCTGGATGACCACTAAGCAAAAGTCTCCCACGTCTGGGAGCTCCATCCACCTACGTCTGAGTGAAGTCAATGGGACCGGCAAAGCAATCGTGGGAGCATAACTCCCTTTACCATTTCTGGTAAAGGTTCAAATTATCCCACAAGACACCAGAGTACAAAAGGGTAGTATAAACAATAACATTGACACATATCAAAAGCACATGCGGAACAACGGAAATATGCGTGTGCCTTTATCAAACAAGGAAATGCAAATGAAGCATTACATAATAAATTTCAGACATACAACAATTTCAGGATGAACAATACAAAAATTTCAAAAGACTAATATAAAACTCAATTGAAGAAGAATTTAGCAGAAATCAAATTTTCAATAGGATGAAACTTGAATAGGTAAAACCCAACAAAGTTTTCAATTCTGGCAGAATTTGAATGGTACATTTCCTGAATTGTTTGAGTGACCAAGCATGCTCTAATTCACTAAAAATAGGTATCATTGGAAAGCTATATCAATCTATTTTCAGATGAACTAAAAACAAGAAGTTACAACAAATAGAGTAAAGGAAAGTCAGAATTGATCATCTCTGTTTTGCAGAATTGATAGAATCAATTTAAATAGATGTTTCAGAAGGTAAACATATTTCAAATTTTTTAAATTAGGTGTTAAAAGAAAGATATGTGATTCCAGTTTCTAATTTTGCATAATTCAGAATTTTCGCTAGAGAGTTATGAGCAATTTAGTAATAGAAGATCAGAATTAATCATCTTTGTTTTCCAGAATTGATAGAATCAATTTAAACAGATGTTTCAGAAGACAAACATACTTTAAAATTTCTAATTTAGGTGTCAAAAGAAAATATGCGAATCTAGTTTCCAAAGAACTAAGCTTTGCATAATTCAGAATTTTTAGTAGAGAGTTATGAGCAATTTAGTAACAGAAGGTCAGAATTGATCATCTCTATTTTGTAGAATTGATAGAATCAAATTAAACAGATATTTTAGAAGGCAAACATACTTCAAAATTTCCAAACTAAGTGTCAAAAGAAAGATATTCAAGTCTAGTTTCAAAAAAACTAAGCTTTACATAATTCAGAATTTTTACTAGTGTTATGAGCAATTTAGAAACAGAAGGTCAGAAGCTATAGTATCTATTTTACCAAATACATGAGGTCTATTCATTCATATATTTGGATAAGTAAATTTATTCCAAATTTTTCAATATTTATATCAAATGAAAGCTCTATAAGTCTCCTTACATATGAAATAGTTTTTTAATAATCTGAATTTGGTGCAAAAAGTTATGGCTACACGAGTATTGAAAGGTCAAAATCTAAAAAATTCCAGATTCAATATTTAATGTATAAACAGCATGGATATCTTACATGCAGCCACAATCTCCCAATTTTCTCAAAATCAAGATGAAAACAAGGATCAAAATTTATCTCTAGGATAGGTTAGAATACTTGTCTTAAAAAGTTTTGATTTTCAAATGTTGGGGAATTAAGGTAAAGCCTTAAACTTCTTCTTCTTCAATTCTTTCTCTTTCTCTTCTCCTTCAATTCCTTTCTCCTCTTCTCAAGTTACGTTGGCTGCAAAGTTTCCCTTGATTATGCCTTAAATTACTTAGGTTTGGCTCATGCTAAAATAGTAAGGTGGCAAGCATGCATGGAGGTTTAGGTGTCAAATTTAGAATAAATGCAAGTGGCTCATCCTTGCTAATGCCACAAGTCCTCCATATAATTTAATATTGATATAATAAACTGAATTGTTAAAGTACTATATAAGCATTTTGATGATAGATAAAAAAAATTTCTCATATTTACAAATAAGTCCTTATAAATTTTAAAAAACGAGGGATGTTACAAAGGTCGATCCCCTCGAAGCGATCAAAGAGGCAGATCCCCTCGAAGCGATCATTATCATTCCCTTTTCTCCCCTTTCTTCCACGATAAGACCTTAGGATCTTATCAATTGGTATCAGAGCAACGATAAGACTTTAGGGTCTTATCATATACTACCACTTGCAAACTAACATTAGGCGGTACCACCGCTCAGTTTGGGTAGTATGACCGTCTAACAGAGCTCGGAGATCGAGCTCTGGTGGTACCACCGCCTGACAGGGGCGGTACCACCGCTTACACCATTAACTGTTGACAGTACCATTGCCCAAAACACTTGGGAGATCGACTCCCAAGCGGTGCCACTACGATCATGATTTCAAATGCTAAATGGGTTGTTCAATCCGACTCAATTCAGCCCTGTTAAGGGCCCAGTTGGCCCTTGACAGAGTTAGTGGGATTACCTCTCAATCCTAACTCAACTAATATTCTAATTATGATTATGGCAAGCAATTAGTCTTATATGTCGAATTTTCTCTCGACGATCCTCTAGTGAACTTCTCGGCGAGTCTTCTAGTTTGATTTCGGTAAACTCTCGGTGATCTTCCATCAAACTCTCAGTGATCTTCCGACGAGCTTTCGACGAACTCTCAGCGATCTTCAAACGAGCTCTCGGTGAGCTCTTGACATACTTATGGTACATCATCTGCTTTATACCTTACTGCTATCATAATTAATCCTACACACTTATCTCAACACATAGATTAGGTCAAACAATTTACTAATTGATTTCATCATCAAAATTCAAGATTCAACAATCACCCCCTTTTTGATGATGACAACCAATTGGTGAAGGAATTAATCTTAACTCCCCCTATCTATATGCCATTCTTGAGAAAAGACATTCTTGAATTCAAGACCTTTGAATTCAAGCATCAAACCGATAAGTTATTTTCATTTAAACTTATCAACATGCACATCATGATACTTATCATGATTTACCAATTCTAAATACGATGCCACGTATTTGTTAATAAAAATGATGTCAAGGCATGATATCCATTTTCAAGTCTAATAATAATAAACAATCATTATTTTTAAATATGATATGAATTTCGAATATGAAATTTTGCAAGATGACAATTCATCATTCCGTGGCAAGATATCAATTATAAATAGCAAGTTAAGCTCATGATACCTTATCATAATGAAAGACATCGATCAAAATAATATGAATTCAAGCATAATACTAGGAATAATATATTTACAAGTCATTATGCCACATTTCACTACATTTCAAGCAAATATTTTGATACATATTTTTCAAGTATATATTTGACGATACCAATCATATTTAATCATGTTTCTAGCATTCGTAAGACATTCAAGCGTTTATGATGCAAGCATTTATCCAAGACATGCCAATTTGTCATCAATTTGCCACATTTCTCCCCTATTATCATCAATAAAAAGGAGAATAATTCAATAATGCAAGTGTGGTAAAAATTCAAGCAAGTTTCATAATAATGTATCCAAGCAATAAAGGTAAGTAAAACTTTGCAAGATAATCATTTTTACTTTTTTATTTTCTTCTTTAGTTTTGCAAGTCTCTTTCTTCCTTTATCATAAGAATAAGAAAAGGAAGAAGGGTAAAGAAAGAATCTATGAAGACCCAAATTCATGAAAGGATTTGAACCACGTCAAATTCAAAACAGTAAATGAGTTTCATTTAATCATGCTTCAACTTTAACAAGGAAAAGGATCAAATGTATCAAACATAAATCAAATCCGTTATACACTTAATCAAATCGCCATTCTTGCAAGTGATCATTACACACTAAAAATTCATAAACATTCTTTCATAAATGAAGAAGCATCAAATGAAGGATAAAAAATCCTTGAATAAGACTTCATAAATCAAATATGTTTCTCATTAAAAAATTTGTAAGAGTGAAATGCATGAAAGATGCATTTGTCAATGTATCAAACATTATTACATGATGGAGCAAGGGAATGGAACAAACTTGATACCAACAAAATAAATTCATGAAATCACCATTCATGAAATACATCAAGAGAAAGATAGTCCGAAAAAGGAATACAACAAACTTATGCATTTGGACAATTTAATATTCCTAACTCCCTTCTAATGAAATCAAATTATTCTTCATTTAAGGGTATTATAAATATATTGGCCAATTGATGTTTCGTATTAATGAATTCTAAGATTATATCATGATTATTAACATGATCTCGTATAAAGTGATACCTAATATCAATATGTTTAGTTCTAGAGTTTTGAATAGGATTTTTCGCTAAACATATTATACTTGTGTTATCACATTTTATGAAAATATTTTTAAGATAAATTTTATAATCTTCTAATGTATTTTTCATCCATACGACTTATGCACAATATGCACGCCACTATGTATTCGGCTTCAGTCATAGATAATGCAACCGAGTTTTGTTTCTCGGAAGACCAAGAGATAAGTGCATGGCCTAAGAATTGACATGTTCTAGATATGCTTTTTCTATCTAATCTATATCCAGTAAAATCCATATTAGCATAAGCAATTAATTCAAAATTTTCGAATTTTGGATACCACAATCCTAGATTAGTGGTTCCTTTAAGATATCTAAAAATTATTTTAATTGCTTTAAGATAAGATAGCTTAGGATCAGATTGAAACATAGCATAAAGTCTTACACTAAACATAATGTCCGGTCTTATTGCGGTGAGGTATAGTAAACTACCTATCATACCCCTATAAGCTTTTTGGTTAAAGCTTTCTCCGCTTTCATCAATGTCTAACTTAGTGGAGGTACTCATAGAAGTATTAATAGCCTTTGAACTATCGATATTAAATCGTTTTAGCAAGTCTAGAGTATATTTTGTTTGACTAATAAAAATACCATCACTAAGTTATTTAATTTGTAAGCCTAAAAAGAAAGTTAATTCACCCATTAAACTCATTTCAAACTCTTGGCTCATACTCTTGGCAAATGATTCACATAAAGATTCATTTATAGAACCAAAAATAATATCATCAACATAAACTTGAACAACAAGAAAATTATTTTCAAAATTTTTAATAAAAAATATAGTATCAACCTTGCCTTTAGAGAAATTATTTTGGATACGAAATAAGCTTAGTTTCTCATACCAAGCCCTTGGGGCTTGTTTCAATCCATAGAGACCTTTAGTCAATTAAAATATATGATTAAGAAAATTATCATTCTCAAATCTAGGAGGTTGTTCAACATAAACTTCTTCGGAAATAAAGCCATTAAGAAAAGCAATTTCAACATCCATTTGAAATAACTTAAAATTATTACTACTAGCATAAGCAAGGAGCATCCTTATAGCTTCTAATTGTGCCATAGGTGCAAAGGTTTCTTCTTAATCGATACATTCTTCTTAGTTGAAACCTTTGGCCACTAATTTAGCCTTGTTTCTAACTACGATACCAAATTCATCTTGCTTGTTTCTAAAGGTCCATTTAGTACCAATAACTAAATAGTTATTTGGCCTCGGAACAAGCTTTCACACCTCATTTCTCTCAAATTGGTTCAACTCATCTTGCATTGTGATAACCCATGAATCATCTTTCAATGCCTCATCAATGCATTTAAGTTCAATTTGAGAAAGAAAAACTATGTTGGCACAAAAATTCTTAAGAGATAACGAGTTTGAACTCCTTTTGATATGTCTCTTATGATTAGCTCCTTAGGATGAGCATCTACATACTTCCATTTCTTGGGTAAGGATATTTCAACAGAAGATGCATCAAAGTTGCTAGTTGGAGGAGAAGGTTCATTTAAATTCAAAGCAACAAAATTAATATCATCATCAAACTCATTTTTCTTAAGTTTGAAAACTTCATTAAAGATAACATGAATAGACTCTTCTATAACCAAAATTCTTTTGTTAAAGATACAAAAAGCTTTAGAAATAGAAGAATAGCCAAGAAAAATCCCTTCATCAGATTTTGCATCAAATTTTTCTAAGGCATCTTTTTTATTCAAGATAAAACATTTACAATCAAAAACTTTAAAATATGAAATATTGGGTTTTCTATTTTTCCACAATTCATAAGGAGTTTTGGAAAGTAATGGTCTTACTAGAACCCTATTCATGACATAGCATATCGTATTAACGGCTTCGGCCCAAAAATATTTGGGTAGGCTATGTTCGTTTAACATGGTTCTTGCCATTTCTTATATATTTCTATTTTTTCTTTCTACTACTCCATTTTGTTGAGAATTTCTTGGAGTAGAGAAATTGTGGTTGTAACCATTAGATTCATAAAAATTTTAAAAATCATGATTTTGAAATTCATCACTATGATCACTTCGAGTTGATGAAATTATAAAGCCTTTTTTATTTTGAACATGTTTATAAAACTTAGAAAAATACCTAAAGCAATCACTTTTGTATACCAAGAAATATGTCCAAGTATATCTACTATAATCATCCATAATTACAAAGGCATATTTTCTACCTCCTAGGCTTGATGTATTAATTGGTTCAAACAAATCCATATGGATCGATTGCAATGATGTAGAGGTACTTATTTGATTCTTTGGTTTGAAACTACCTTTTATTTATTTTCCTAGTTGACATACATCACACACATTATCTTTAACGAACTTAATATGAGGAATTCCTCTTATAAGTTCTTTAGATGAGATTTGAGAGATTAGTTTCATGATAGCATGACCTAATCTCTTATGCCAAAGCCAAGCATCGTCATTCAAAATTGAAAAATATATTTCATTACACAGATCATCAATATTGATAGTATATACATTATTTTATTTTAGTACAATCATAGATATGTTTTTATGTGGTTTTTCAATAATGCAAGCATTTGATTCAAATCTAATGATATATCCTTTATCACACAATTGACTAATACTCAAAAGATTATGCTTTAAGCTATCAACCAACAACACATCTTCAATCAAAAAGTTAGATTTGTTACCTATAGTTCATTTGCCAATGATTTTACCCTTGTTGTTGTCTCTAAAGGTGACATACCCTTCGTCTAGGCTAGTGAGCTTAGAGAATTGAGATGGATCTCCGGTCATATGCCTTGAGCATCCATTATTAAGGTATCATCTCTTGCTCCTAGCTTATAATGGTAAATGTTTCTACAAAAAAGGATGACTTTTAAGTACCCATTTGACCTTATGTGCCTCAAAAATTGATCAGCTTAACTTATCATTTTGCATGGAGTTCTTTACGGTTCATTTAGGAACCCAAATCAATTTGTGTGGACTATATCTCTTAAATGGACATTGATAAGCAACATGTCCAAATTTGTAACAAAAGTTATATTTATTTCGGGGTGAAACATGCAACGTTGAACATTTAATAAAGATGGTTGGATTTTTATGAGTGTTACTCACAAAGCTGATTCCATTTCTTCTATGAATATGATTTTTACTTGCAAGAATCATGTTTAAGGATTTGCTACCTATTTCAAAATTTTCTAAGGTTTCATGTAGTTATAAATTTTCCTTTTTAAGCGTTTCTAATTCATCACGTTTTGTGCAAGAAGCTAAACTATCATTATGCTCATTTTTTTAATCTATCAAAATCATTAACGAGAGAAGCATGTTCCTTTTTCAATAATTTATATTTTTTATTAACTAATTTATATTCATCGAATAAATCTTGAAAAGCACTTAGTAATTCATCAAAAGATAAATTTGCATCTAATGAACCACTTACCTTATCTCCGATAACCATTAGTACGTAGTGAGCAACTTGCTCTGTGTTGGTTGGCTCCTCTTCTTCGGATGCACTTGAGTCGTCCCAAGTTGCTTTAAGGGTCTTCTTCTTCTTTGGTTGCTTTTTCTTTGCTTGGATACATTCATTTTTGAAATGTCCCAGTTTCTTGCATTCGTAGCATATAATTTGTTCTTTCTTGGGTTCAATTTTATTTTTAGTGTTATTTTTAAATTTATTCCTTTTTATAAATTTTTTAAATTTTCTTATCAATAGTGCCAAGTCTTCATCATAGTCCTCATCACTTGAATTTTCTTTCAAGTGGTTTTCATGAGTTCTTAGTGTCATATCCTTCTTGTTCTTTGGAAGGTAGTTCTCAAGCTCTTCATTAGCATTGCAAGTCATCTCATAGGTCACTAGTGTCCTGATAATTTCTTCGAGAGGGAAGTTATTTAAATCATTTGCTTCTCGAATAGTAGTTACTTTAGGATCCCAACTCTTTGGAAGGGATCTCAAGATTTTATTAACAAGTTCGAAATTAGAAAAACTTTTACTAAGTCTTTTTAGACCATTGACGACATCCGTAAATCAGGTGTACATGTCTCCAATGCTCTCACTCAGTTTCATCCGAAACAACTCATAAGTATCGACTAAAAGATTAATTTTTGACTCATTTACTCTATTAGTGCCTTCGTGAGTAACTTCGAGTATGTGTCAAATATCAAAAGTCATTTCATAAATTAATACTCAATTAAACTTATTTTTATCGAAAGCACAAAACAAGGCATTTAGCCTTGGCATTTAAAGTGAAAGTCTTCTTCTCCAACTCATTCCAATCATCCATTAGAAGAGAAGACTTTCAAAAGCCATTTTCTACAATGTTCCATAATTTGAGATCCATAGAAATTAGAAAAATCCTCATTCTAGTCTTTCAATAGGTGTAATATGTTCCATTGAACATAGGCGAACGTGTAATTGAGTGGCCCTCTTGGTTGATGGTAAATATCATCTCTCTTGGGTTTCAAACCAAATGAGAGTAATCGGGCTCTGATACTAATTCTTAGGATCAAGAGTGACACTAAAAGGGGGGGGGTGTGAATTAGTACAGTGGAAAAATCATTTATTTCAAAAAATATTTGTTTCAATTATATCTGTTTCGAAAAGATATTAAACTTGAAAGCGTTCATAAAAGTGTAAAGAGAAAGTTAAGGAAGATTACAGTAATGAAAATTGCTCAAATGGAAATACAAACCAGAATTTAGAGTGGTTCGATCATTATGACCTACATCCACTTTCGATTCCTCCTCCGTCGTGATCAGCAGCATCCACTAATGGTCTTCCTTCAATAGGCAAAGACCAACACCTTTTATAGCTCTTTCTCCTTTTACCGAGTTTAGGAGATAACCCTTATAAGCTTCACTCCTCTTTCATGGATGGTTATAAAGCTAAGAGAGGGAGGGGAGGACTCTTCTCACTTTTACAACACCTTCCCAAGAATTCAAGATTATGTTAACACTTTTGTGCCTTTTCATACAAAAAATGGTGGGGTATTTATAGGCCCCAATGGCTTCTGAATTAAAGCCAAAAAGTGTCACTTCCCCGGATTTCGAGGTACTAACAGTACCACTGCCATTATTTGTCATGCCCCCCCCATAGAATTTAATTTCCATTCAGGAGGTGTGAACCTAATTCAAGATTAATAATATTTAATTCAACAAACAATCCAGGATCCAATCACACATTTGAGGTCACTAAGAAAAACATTCAAGTCATTCACCTATACAATCCACAATTCATAAAACCTGTGTAGTTTATAATAATACATCATGTCACTAGATGATTCTTAAAATCCAAAACTCAACTTAACTAAACCATAACTATATCATAAATCCATAAGCGCGACAATTAATGCAATCACAAAACCAACATATACTACATGTTTATATCAGTACACAGTTTAGACTTAACATTTCCAAAATCCTGACGTAAGAGGTACTTATCAAATATTTACAAGATACATCAATCTAGATTTGTCATTGATATTTCATTACACCCAAAAAGAACTTATACAACATCAACCTATCAAGTACAAAATATTTGCCCCAAAATCTTCTAGTCTTCCACTGCCTCAACCCAATTTACACATTTTAGTGAGCGATAAGCTATCCTGAAAAATTTATATAGCAACGGGGTGAGCATATAAAGCTCAGCAAATGACTAACATATCCATAGCAAAGAGGACAGTTTTCAAACAAATGAGGTATCAAAATACAAAGCAGAGATACAGGATGAAACAGTAGCATGTTTTGTTTGAATGCAGAATTTCAATATCATATCGTTCGAAGCACGTTTTATTCATACAATCGAGGAAAGGTAATTGGAGCATATCATTGGCATAAGGAGCATACGATGACATATGGTAGCTTTCAAGGTATAACAAAGTCTTATAACATTTCAGAAATATATCAAAGAACAAAACATGAATAGAAGCTCAAATGTCACATAACGATGCATTCATTTCATTCTTATCCAAAGCATGCATAGAAACATAGCCAAAGCTTTGGATATCATATCAAACACATAGAAGGTGAAGTGGGATCATAACATAATATGGTCCATCCATTTCTGAATGACCAACAAACGTAAGTCTCCCACGTCTGGGAGCTCCATCCACCCAGGTCTGAGTGAAGTCATAGGGGGCCGGCAGAGCATCGCAGGCTCTAAGCACATACCCACATAGCGGGCAACAAGCGCATATCCCACATAGCGGGATCCCACATAGCGAGTAACAAGCGCATATCCTTTACCATTTCTGGCAAGGGTCCAGACAATCCCACACACCAGAGTACAAGAGGGCAGTTTTAACAATAAGCAGCATATATCGGAAGCACACGCGGAACAACAAAGCGTACATGTGCCTTTACGAGTCAATCCGAAGTAAGCAATAATCTTTCACAAGTATATTCAGATTTGAAAGGAAGCAAAAGCAAGAGCATACAAGGATTTCAAGAAATCACATATAGCTCAATTGAAATAAGAAAGTTAGGTGAATACAATGGCCAACGAAATGAAACTGGAAGAGGCACATTTCAAAAGCAAATGCGGAACAATGGGATGCATGTGCCGAATTACGATGCAAACATGAACTTTAGATGATAGCTGCAGATATATAAATAAATAAAAGACTAAAGTATACAGGAATTTAAGATAATAATGTAAAGCTTAACTGAAGTAAGAGTTTTTGCCAAAATCGATTTCCAAAGGAAAGTAACAAGGAAAGCCGAAATCGACCAAAGCTCGATTCTGGCAGAATTTGATAGGAACATTGTATGAACTATTTGGATAACCAATTATGCTCCAATTTATATAAAATAGGTGTCATTAGAAATCTTTGTCAATCTAGTTTTATGCAAATTAAGTTTTACAAGATTTGGAATTTACAACCGGGAGTTACAGATAATTTCGCAGCGAAAGGTCTGAAAATATTAGCTCTGTTTTACTGAATCCATAGGGTCGATGAAAGCAGATGTTTCAGTTAACAATTGTACTCCAAAAATTTCAAATCAGGTATATACAGAAAGCATTTTCAGTCTAGCTTCGAATAAAACATACTTTGTATGAATCTGAGTTCACAACAGAAAGTTATAAGTAGTTAAGCAACAAGAGGTCAGAAATTTCGGTCCTTGTTTTGCAGAATCTGTAGGGTTAATTTAAACAGAAGTTTTAGTAGGCATTTAAACTCAAAATCATTCGATCTTTATATCAAAATAAAGATTTTCTTGTCTACTTTCAAATGGAATAGGTTTTGTCTAAATCAGAGTTTATTACAAAATGTTATGACCGAAACATTGCATAGAGGTCAGATTACCGAAAAATTACAGATTCATAACTTTATATCAAAACGAAAGAAGGTCTGGTTCCCAGTTGAAATCTTTCAAATTTTACAGAATAAAAATGAAAACAGAGATTAAGGTTACTGTGGGATTGGGTTAGAACACTTGCCTTAAAATTATTTGAATCCCAAATGTGAGAAAATTGATGAAAAAACCTCAAGCTCTTCTTCTTCTTCTTCTTCTTCTTCTTCTTCTTCTTCTTCTTCTTCCCTTCTCTTCTCAAACTCACATTGGCTGCAACTCTTGAGGTTTGTTTTCTTTAACCCTTCATCTAATTATTTAGCTTTTGGCTAATGCAAAAGTTGCAAGGTGTCATGCATGCATGAAAGGGGCTAGGTGTCATCTTTAGAGCAAAGATAAGTGGCACCAACCTTAGGTTAGTTAGTGACACATGTCCACTATATTTTGTTTTGTTTTGTTTTGTTTTTGTTTTTTTTTTTTTAAACTTAAATCTGAATCTTTCATAAATTATATCAAACTTCTAATATTTACTCTTAGGTCCCTAGCCATAAACCTTTAATATAATATCATTTAATATAAAATAATTATTAAATAATCCTTATTTTTACAAACATACCTTTTTACTAAATTTTCAAAAATGGGGGATGTTACACTCTCCCCTCCTTAAAAAAAAAATTTAGTCCTCTAAATTTATCATACCTCATTCGACGAAAAGATGAGGATAAGCTTTCATCATTTCTTCCTCAAGCTCCCAAGTTGTTTCCTCTCCAAAATGATATCTCCAGATCACTTTAACTAGAGGGATAACCCGATTTCTCAAGATCTTTTCTTTTTTATCAACAATCTGAGTGGGCTCTTCCATATAAGATAAGTCTTTATCAATCACCATTGACTCATACTTAATGATATGAGAGGGATCAGGTATATACTTTCTGATCATTGAAACATGAAACATATCATGGATATGGCACAATGATGGTGGCAAGGCAATCCTGTAAGCGACAGAACCAACCCTCTCAAGAATCTCAAAAGGTCCAATAAATCTTGGGCTTAACTTTCCTTTCTTCCCAAATCTTACAATGCCTTTAGAAGGGGAGACATTCAGGAATACAAAATCCCCGATTTGAAACTCAATATTTCGTCTTCTATTATCAACATAACTCTTTTGACGACTCTGAGCAGTCTTTAACCTTTTTTCTTATAAGTTGAATTTTCTCAGTAGTTTGTTGTACTTTTTCTGGTGCTAATAACTTTCTGTCGCCAATTTCTTCCCAACATATAGGTGTTCTGCACTTTCGCCCATATAAAGCTTCATAAGGAGCCATCTGAATATTTGAATGATAACTATTATTGTAAGTGAACTCAATAAGAGAGATATCTTTATCCCATTCACCTTTCCAATCCATAACATAAGCTCGAAGCAAATCCTCAAGTGTTTGAATGGTTCTTTCTGATTGACCATCAGTTTGAGGGTGATAAGCAATGCTAAACTTGACTTTAGTGCCAATAGATTCCTGTAGTCTCTGCCAGAGATTATCTTCTTTGGAACATCATTAAGTCTTAGTATTTCATTTATATATAAATCTGCAAGCCTATCAAGAGAATAAGTCATATTGATCGGTAGGAAATGTGCAGATTTCTTTAACCTATCAATGATAACCCAAATAGCATCATGCTTTCAAGAAGTTCGGGGTAGTCCTGAAATAAAGTCCATGGTAATACATTCCTATTTCCATTCAGGAATATCTAAATGTTGCAACAAACCTCCAGGTCTTTGGTGTTCTGCTTTGATTTGTTGACAAGTCAAACACTTTGAAACATATATTGCAATCTCCTTCTTCATGCCTTCCCACCAATAATGACTTTGGAGATCTATATACATCTTAGTGCTACTAGGATGCATGGTGTACTTTGAATTATGACCATCCCTTAGGATTTGATTTTTTTTAATATCTGAGTCATTTAGAACACATATTCTATCCCCAAATCTCAATAGGCCATCATCTGAAACTCGAAAATTCAGTTTCAACCCCTTTTCTACTTCATTCCTTAAGCAGATCAAGCGTCGATCTCGTAGTTGTCCTCCTTTAATTTGTTGAATGAGATCAGATTGCACTTGGATGGAGGCCATTAATATCATTGAGTCTTGCTCTTTTCTCATAACATTCGAATCATAATTCTCTTCTAATAACTTCCATTGCTTCACAACCAAAGTCGCCATAAAACATGTAGATTTTCTACAAAGGGCATCTATTACAACATTAGCTTTACCCGGGTGATAACGAATGGTACAATCATAATCCTTTAAAAGTTTTATCCATCTTCTTAACTAACACCGGAGCACCCCATGATGAAACAATGGCACTGGAGCACCCTTATCTAATAGTCCTTGTAGTTGCTTTTTCAATTCCACTTACTCAAATGGTGTCATTCTACAAAGAGGCTTAGATATTGGAATTATCCCAAGGACGAAATCAAAAGCAAATTCATCCTCTCTGTCTAGAGATAATCTAGGCAGGTCATCTTAAGATACATCAGGCAAGGAGGTGAATCATGCCCAATACTCTCAAAATAAAAGATGGGATGATCTAGTATACAAAAAGTGATCATTTTGTATAACAATCTATACTGGTATGATTGGAAGATAGTCAATTCATACTTAATATAATATCAAAACTCCAAATATCTAGGAGAACTAAATCAGTAAGAAGTTCGTGTTCTCCAATAGAAATCAAACAAGATGACCAGATCGAGTTTGTTATCAAATAATCCCTAATAGTCGTATTTACATATAGCATATAATCCAGTGGTATAGGTTGAATGCCCATGTGATAAGCAAAATATTACGAATCAAATCATAGATGAGACACATGGTCAAACAAATATTTGCATTCTTTCAGAAACATGAATAGTACCTTCAACGACTAATTCAAAAGCTTTAGAATCATATTCCGTGATAACATACACTCTGACATGGGCTGATGATTTATGCGGCAGTGATTCTTTCTTCTTGTCCAAAGGGCAATCTTTCATTTTATGATCCAAATTTTCATAAGCAAAATAGGCTCTAGTCACCTATAAATACAAACTTATTTCATAATTTAACTTGCATCATACACAGGATTGAATCTTTTGTGGTAACTTCCCTTTTCAAATCGATGATGTCTTGACCCTCTTATTATCACATTTAGATTCATTTCTAATCTTTTTTTTTTTTTTTTTTTTGGTAAACTTGTCCTTTCTATTCCTGTCCTTGATCTCCAGAAATTCTTTTAATCATCAGAATAATTTAGTGCATCAAATATCTTCTCCAATCACATCATCTATTTTTCTGCTACCAATGTATTAGGTTCACCACGCTTCTACTGCGCTACTCTGATTTAATATCCCCGATCAACCCTTTTATCGCGCTTAATTAATCAAAAGCAGATGAAGTAGGAGGACTAAATGTCCTCGTATCTTAGATTCCTAAAATGCATCAAAGAATATTTTCACCAATCAATATAATTCACTAGATCTCAATATATTTTGTACGTCAACATATCAAATATTTTAGTGATCCTCAAACCATGCTCTGATACCACTCTGTCACGCCCCCCCCATAGAATTTAATTTCCATTCAGGAGGTGTGAACCTAATTCAATATTAATAATATTTAATTCAACAAACAATCCAGGATCCAATCACACATTTGAGGTCACTAAGAAAAACATTCAAGTCATTCACCTCTACAATCCACAATTCATAAAACCTGTGCAGTTTATAATAATACATCATGTCACTAGATGATTCTTAAAATCCAAAACTCAACTTAACTAAACCATAACTATATCATAAATCCATAAGCACGACAATTAATGCAATCACAAAACCAACATATACTACATGTTTATATCAGTACACAGTTTAGACTTAACATTTCCAAAATCCTGACGTAAGAGGTACTTATCAAATATTTACAAGATACATCAATCTAGATTTGTCATTGATATTTCATTACACCCAAAAAGAACTTATACAACATCAACCTATCAAGTACAAAATATTTGCCCCAAAATCTTCTAGTCTTCCACTGCCTCAACCCAATTTACACATTTTAGTGAGCGATAAGCTATCCTGAAAAATTTATATAGCAACGGGGTGAGCATATAAAGCTCAGCAAATGACTAACATATCCATAGCAAAGAGGACAGTTTTCAAACAAATGAGGTATCAAAATACAAAGCAGAGATACAGGATGAAACAGTAGCATGTTTTGTTTGAATGCAGAATTTCAATATCATATCGTTCGAAGCACGTTTTATTTATACAATCGAGGAAAGGTAATTGGAGCATATCATTGGCATAAGGAGCATATGATGACATATGGTAGCTTTCAAGGTATAACAAAGTCTTATAACATTTTGGAAATATATCAAAGAACAAAACATGAATAGAAGCTCAAATGTCATATAACGATGCATTCATTTCATTCTTATCCAAAGCATGCATAGAAACATAGCCAAAGCTTTGGATATCATATCAAACACATAGAAGGTGAAGTGGGATCATAACATAATATGGTCCATCCATTTCTGAATGACCAACAAACGTAAGTCTCCCACGTCTGGGAGCTCCATCCACCCACGTCTGAGTGAAGTCATAGGGGGCCGGCAGAGCATCGCAGGCTCTAAGCACATACCCACATAGCGGGTAACAAGCGCATATCCCACATAGCGGGATCCCACATAGCGGGCAACAAGCGCATATCCTTTACCATTTCTGGCAAGGGTCCAGACAATCCCACACACCAGAGTACAAGAGGGCAGTTTTAACAATAAGCAGCATATATCGGAAGCACATGCGGAACAACAAAGCGTACATGTGCCTTTACGAGTCAATCCGAAGTAAGCAATAATCTTTCACAAGTATATTCAGATTTGAAAGGAAGCAAAAGCAAGAGCATACAAGGATTTCAAGAAATCACATATAGCTCAATTGAAATAAGAAAGTTAGGTGAATACAATGGCCAACGAAATGAAACTGGAAGAGGCACATTTCAAAAGCAAATGCGGAACAATGGGATGCATGTGCCGAATTACGATGCAAACATGAACTTTAGATGATAGCTGCAGATATATAAATAAATAAAGGACTAAAGTATACAGGAATTTAAGATAATAATGTAAAGCTTAACTGAAGTAAGAGTTTTTGCCAAAATCGATTTCCAAAGGAAAGTAACAAGGAAAGCCGAAATCAACCAAAGCTCGATTCTGGCAGAATTTGATAGGAACATTATATGAACTATTTGGATAACCAATTATGCTCCAATTTATACAAAATAGGTTTCATTAGAAATCTTTGTCAATCTAGTTTTATGCAAATCAAGTTTTACAAGATTTGGAATTTACAACCGGGAGTTACAGATAATTTCGCAGCGAAAGGTCTGAAAATATTAGCTCTGTTTTACTGAATTCGTAGGGTCGATGAAAGCAGATGTTTCATTTGGCAATTGTACTCCAAAAATTTCAAATCAGGTATATACAGAAAGCATTTTCAGTCTAGCTTCGAATAAAACATACTTTGTATGAATCTGAGTTCACAACAGAAAGTTATAAGTAGTTAAGCAACAAGAGGTCAGAAATTTCGGTCCTTGTTTTGTAGAATCTGTAGGGTTAATTTAAATAGAAGTCTTAGTAGCCATTTAAACTCCAAATCATTCGATCTTTATATCAAAATAAATATTTTCTTGTCTACTTTCAAATGGAATAGGTTTTGTCTAAATCAGAGTTTATTACAAAATGTTATGACCGAAACATTGCATAGAGGTCAGATTATCGAAAAATTACAGATTCATAACTTTATATCAAAACGAAAGAAGGTCTGGTTCCCAGTTGAAATCTTTCAAATTTTACAGAATAAAAATGAAAACAGAGATTAAGGTTACTGTGGGATTGGGTTAGAACACTTGCCTTAAAATTATTTGAATCCCAAATGTGAGAAAATTGATGAAAAAACCTCAAGCTCTTCTTCTTCTTCTTCTTCTTCTTCTTCTTCCCTTCTCTTCTCAAACTCACGTTGGCTGCAACTCTTCAGGTTTGTTTTCTTTAACCCTTCATCTAATTATTTAGCTTTTGGCTAATGCAAAAGTTGCAAGGTGTCATGCATGCATGAAAGGGGCTAGGTGTCATCTTTAGAGCAAAGATAAGTGGCACCAACCTTAGGTTAGTTAGTGACACATGTCCACTATATTTTGTTTTGTTTTGTTTTGTTTTTGTTTTTTTTTTTTAAACTTAAATCTGAATCTTTCATAAATTATATCAAACTTCTAATATTTACTCTTAGGTCCCTAGCCATAAAGCTTTAATATAATATCATTTAATATAAAATAATTATTAAATAATCCTTATTTTTACAAACATACCTTTTTACTAAATTTTCAAAAATGGGGGATGTTACATTATTGGGCGATACTACCGCTTTCTAACTAACACTAGGCGGTACCACTGCTCTATCTGGGTGGTACCACCGCACAATCTGGATGGTACCATCGCTTGATAGAGCTCGGAGACTGAGCTCTAGTGGTACCATCGCTTGACAATGGCGGTACCATCGCCTAGTCTATGTGGTACCTGTTAGGATCAGAGCGGCACTAAGAGGGGGGGGGTAAATTAGTGCAGTAGTGAAGTGCGATAAACTTTTCATGATTTAAACACTTTTTGGAAACTTCGTACGATAAAAGCAATGTTTTCAATTAAAAACGTTTCGATTGCGTTTTAACTTGAAGAGATAAGCAAGACGGAGACAAAGCAGTATAGCATTAAAGTGCAAATGGTTTGCAGTAATATAAATGACAATAAGTAAATGCAAACCAGAGATTACACCGATTTTATAGTGGTTCGGTCAAATGACCTACATCCATTTGCGAGGCCCCTCTTCGATGAGGCTCCCACCTTCCACTAGCAAATCTCTTGAAAGGGAAGGGTAAATACCCCGCTTACAACTTTTACAAGTGGTTCACTCTCTTACAGATTTTCAGCAAGAAAGAAGGAGGTGAACACTAGCAAATTGAAAACAAGACTAGCAAAGACTCTTCTAAGACTTTTCTCTCAATCACTTGCTGCTCAAAAAGTTGTCTTCTCAGCTGAGACTTGAGGGGTATTTATAGGCCTCAAGAGGATTCAAATTTAGGCTCCAAAAATTTGAATTCTCTTATGTTCCCGATGCTGGTGGTGCCACCGCCCAGCCAAGCGGTGCCACCGCGTAGGCCAAATCAGCTCACTGGTTGGGCTCCAAACTTGGCCCAAACCAGTCCGAACTCGGGCCCAATTGGCCCCTACTTGGGTTATAGGATTAACACCTAATTCTAACCCTAATTAATGTGCTAACTATAAATTTAAAGACATTTTCTAAGCTATTACAAAGTTCGTAAGTCAAGACTTCTTCCGACGAGCTTCCGGCGAATTTCCGGCGGTCTTCCGATAAACTCTCGGAAACCATTCTACGGACTCCCGGCAAGCTCCTAGACTTCACGATTTGATCTTGGCGAGTTCCGATGAGCTTCTTCGGCAAGCTCCGATCTTTCTCGGCGAGCTCCGCGAACTTCCAACGAACCTTCCGGCGAGCTTCCGAAAAACCCTCCGGCAAGCTCCCTACTCATTCTTGGCTATTTCTGGCAGCATTCCCGATGAACCTTCGGACTTCCGTCGAACTCTCAAACTCGCAATGAATCCTTCGTGCTTGACTCCGACACTTTGTTTTGCTTTATGTCTTCGTCGTTATCGTAGTTAATCCTGCACACACAAGCAAAATCTCTACTCCGATCTAGACAATTATTATAAAGCGAATTGACATTCTGTTGCCCGGCACGTCATTGGTTGGCGCTTCGTCCGATTCTTTGGCGTATCGTCCTCTCTTGCGGCTTGTTGCCCAATCAGCGGTTGACCTCCGCAACACTGATATCCTTGGCGTAATTTCGCTCTTGGCCCGATGCCCGACATCCGAAGCCTTCTACCATCCAATATCCTAACGTGATCTCCTCCGGCGCAACGTCAATTCCTCCTACCTTAATTGTCTAATCCTGATCGAGTAGACCTGCATCACTCAAAATATAGTTAAACATAAACATAATTATCAATTGGTTTCATCATCAAAATACGAGATTCAACAATCTCCCCCTTTTTGATGATGACAACCAATTGATGACGGAGTTAAACTTGACTCCCGGAGTTTAAACAAACTCCCCCTATCAATATGCCATATTGATAGAACCTTGAATTCAAACTGAATTCAAGTCATTGCAATATTCATCATGAATACTTGCAACACGTCATTATGAACTCATGCATAGACTTATGCATATCATGTCATCAACATACTTCTCCCCCTTTGTCATCAACAAAAAGGAGAAGTACAAATATTCTTTGTGTTTGTAATATAAGTTTATCATTATGCAGTTTTGAAGCTAGAAAATTTAGCAAGTAATGCATCATGCTTAGGACATTCAAGCTATCAAATTTTAGATATGCAAGTTTTATAGCATACAAGATAGCACTTTTGGTAATGTTCAAGATAGCAAGTTCTACATCATGCAAGCTAGCAATATTTGAGATGTTCAAGAAAGCAACTCTTGCTTCTTGAAATATACAAATTTGTCAAGTTTTGTTAGATGTGCAAGTTAGCATTTTTGCCTCTTAAGATAGGCAAGATAGCACATTTGCTTCTTTTGAGATAGTAACTTTTTGCTTCTCTTTAGACTACAAGCTAGCAATTTTTACGATATGTAAGTTTCACAATATACAAGCTAGCAAAATTTTCGAAAGCAAATGCAAGATAGTTTTCTTGTGTAAGCTCATAATTCTTGCTTCCTATTGCAATGTGCAGGTTGCAAGTTTTGCTTCTTGAGATAGGCAAGATAGCACTTTTGCAATTTTTGTTTCTTAAGATAGGCAAGCTTGTGATGTTCAAAATAACAAGCTCTTTCTTCTAGAAGTGTCATTTTTGCTTTCTTTGCAAAGTGTAAGCTAGCAAAATGTTTGAAAAAGTGATCAAGTTTTGCAACATACAAGCTAGCAAAAATGCCAAACTAGCAAGAGATAATGTTTTACATGAGGCAAGCAAACAATTTGGCAAATATTACATTTGCATCTTCTCTTTTGAGAAGTGCAATTTTTGCTTTCATCTTGAATTGTGCAAGCTAGTTAGTTTGCCTCTTTTCATGATGTCCACGCTAGAAATTCTTGCTCCTCCTTTGTCATTGTCAAAAAAAAGGGAAGACCCTTATATCAATTTTCATATTATGACAAAGGTAAGTATCATTCTTATTTGTGCATCATTATATATTCAAATTAAAACATACATAATTTCAATAACCTTATTTTTCATGCACGATACTGAAAAATAAATCAATCATCATTAATAAGCATATCATACATGATACTCAAACATTAAAATTTTCAAGCATTTATCAACATGTTGATCATGATACCAAACATTCATCATTTAAAGCATTCATGATACACATCATATGCAATAAATACATCATGTACATCATTATCATAAGTAATGCATACATCATTTTAACTTTATGAATATTTCATCATTGCATGCATCATACCAAAACATTTCAAGCCATGCAAGCCATAAATACAAAGAAATCATGTCATGAAGGATAAAATCATTTGAATACCAAAAGACATGATTCATATAGTAAATATCTTCTTTAAATAAAATATCAAGAAAAATCATAGGAGTACAAAGAAGAGATCTTGTTTTAAAAGAAAAATCAAGTAATAACTCCAACAACTCACAAGGAAAAATCATGATTCATTTAGAAAATCTCCTCTCAAGAGAATATCAAGTAAAATCGTAGAAGATCGATTAATGAGAAATTTTGATTTATAATAAAATCTCATATATCGAATGTCGAGAAATCAAAATGATGATTTATATAAAAAAAATATCACAAGTTATATTCAAGAGAAAAATCATCATTCATTTTCAACTTATTCAATTTGTCACATCAATATTTCTTAGATATGCATGATACCAAAACATGGTTTTAAATCTTCAACATATAACATGCATAAATTTAAAAATTGAAAGGAGAAGGGAAGAATTCAAAGGTACGAAGATTTCAACCATCTCATAAACAAATGTAAGACCAAGTCATGAATCCAAAATTCCATGAATCAAAATGATCATCAAAGGTAATCTCATGTTATTCCAAGAAATCAATATCATGATTTTGATAAAACTCATTTCAAATTTAAATCATCAAAATATCAATATTACTTTCAAGAGATTCAAAATGGTATACATAGATTTATCATAATAAACATCAAGATCAATAGGATAGAGAAAAATAATTTTTCAAGGAAAAAATATTTTCCTCTTTTTAGTTGTTTCAATTCATATGATTTTATTTCACTTATACCAAATAAAAACATGTATAATGTTTAAAACCGAAAGTGTAAGATTTATTACAACAAAGATTAATAAGGCACTTTCATTATGGTAAAAATCAATAATCCAAAAATCACAAGATTCATATGCATAATTTTGAAATTTATTAAGCATGATCATTATGCATGACACTAAAACATGGTTTCAAAATGTTTAATATTTTCATTACATCATTATGCAATGGTTTCATTGAACATAATTTTGAATGATTCTTATAGATAACTAAAACTTCTTTAGTTTTAATTTATGTGATTGACTTTATATTAGCATGCTCAAGTTTTGTTCCTATGTCAAAAACATACATCATATTTGAAAACCAAAGACAAGGTTTAAAAAAAATATCATCAAGCCTTCCATATAAAAACCATGCATCATCATTGAAAACTAATATGGAAATCATCAAAATACACATTCTTGCTTCTCAAGCACATATATATGATTATTTAAATCTAACATTTTATTCTATTAACATAAAACATACAATTTTCAAGAAAAATAATTATTCAAAAGAAAAGAGAAAATGCATAATGGAAAACATCAAGTAATTTCAAAATAATTCAAGAGAGTTGAGTTACTTACCTTGTAGTCGAAGCCCGTCAAAGCCCAATTCGCCGTTTCACCTTTGGAAGTTCTTGATTCATCCTTGGTTGCCTTCCTCTTCTTTGGCCTCTTTCTCCGTTCAAGTTCATTGTTTATTTTAGATTTTTGTTTAATAAACTTATTAAGATTTAGTATTCGAAATTCAAGTTCATCATTGTCCTCATCACTTGAGTCATTGCTCAAGTGGTATTCCATTTGTCCGGAGTTCCAAATCCTTTCTGTTCTTTGGAAGGTGATTTTGTTTATCATGTGCATTATGCACCATTTCATATGTCATCAACAAACCAATTAGTTCTTCAAGTGGAAAAATATTTAAATCTTTTGTTTCTTGTATTGCGGTTATTTTAGAATCCCACCTTTTTGTAAGGGATCTTAAGATCTTACTTATGAGATCAAAATTCGAAAAAGATTTACCAAGAACTCTTAGATTATTGACGACATCCGTGAAACGGGTGTACATGTCACCTATAGTCTCGCTTGGTTGCATTTGAAAAAGCTCAAAATCATGCAATAAAATGTTAACTTTCGAGTCTTTGACTCTACTAGTTCCCTCGTGCGTGATTTCAAGTGTTCGCCAAATATCGAAAGCCGTTTCGCACGTAGAAATCTGATTGAACTCATTTTTGTCCAAAGCGCAAAATAAGGCATTCATAGCCTTTGCGTTTAAAGAATAATATTTCTTCTCCAAATCCGACCATTCGTTCATCGGTTTAGAGGGAAGTTGAAAACTGTTTTCAACGATATTCCATAAATCCAAATTCATAGAAATCAAGAAAACTCTCATTCGAGTTTTCCAATAAGTGTAGTCCAATCCGTTAAACAACGGTGGATGAAAAACCGATAAACCCTCTTGAAAGCCATGAAGAGCCATTTCTCTCGGGTGTAAATCCGAAATGAGAAATACCGGGCTCTGATACCAATTGTTAGGATTGGAGCGGCACTAAGAGGGGGGAGGTGAATTAGTGCAGCAGTGAAGTGTGATAAACTTTTCACGATTTAAACACTTTTTGGAAACTTCGTACGATAAAAGCAACGTTTTCGTTTAAAAACGTTTCGATTGCGTTTTAACTTGAAGAGATAAGTAAGACGGAGACAAAGCAGTATAGCATTAAAGTGCAAATGGTTTGCAGTAATATAAATGACAATAAGTAAATGCAAACTAGAGATTACGTCGATTTTATAGTAGTTCGGTCAAATGACCTACATCCACTTGCGAGGCCCCTCTTCGATGAGGCTCCCACCTTCCACTAGCAAATTTCTTGAAATGGAAGGGTAAATACCCCTCTTACAACTTTTACAAGCGGTTCACTCTCTTACAGATTTTCAGCAAGAAAGAAGGAGGTGAACACTAGCAAATTGAAAACAAGACTAGCAAAGACTCTTCTAAGACTTTTCTCTCAATCACTTGCTGCTCAAAAAGTTGTCTTCTCAGCTGAGACTTGACGGGTATTTATAAGCCTCAAGAGGATTCAAATTTGGGCTCCAAAATTTTGAATTCTCTTATGTTCCTGATGTTGGCGGTGCCACCGCCCAGCGCTCGGGTGTTGGGCGGTGCAACCGCCCAGCCCAGGAGGTGTCACCGCCCAGCTCTCGGGTGCTGGGCGGTGCCACCGCCCAGCCTAGGCGGTGCCACCGCCTAGGCCAAATCAGCTCACTGGTTGGGCTCCAAACTTGGCCCAAACCAATCCGAACTCGGGCCCAATTGGCCCCTACTTGGGTTATAGGATTAACACCTAATTCTAACCCTAATTAACATGCTAACTATGAATTTAAAGACATTTTATAAGCTATTACAAAGTTCGTAAGTTAAGACTTCTTCCGGCGAGCTTCCGGCGAACTTCCGGCGGTCTTCCGATAAACTCTCGGAAACCATTCTGCGGACTCCCAGCAAGCTCCTAGACTTCACGATTTGATCTTGGCGAGTTCCGATGAGCTTCTTTGGCAAACTCCGATCTTTCTCAGCGAGCTCCGCGAACTTCCAACGAACCTTCCGGCGAGCTTCCAAAAAACCCTTCAGCAAACTCCCTACTCATTCTTGGCTAGTTCCGGCAGCATTCCTGACGAACCTTCGGACTTCCGTCGAACTCTCGAACTCGCAATGAATCCTTCGTGCTTGACTCCGACACTTTGTTTTGCTTTATGTCTTCGTCATTATCGTAGTTAATCCTGCACACACAAGCAAAAACTCTACTCCGATCTAGACAATTATTATAAAACGAATTGACATTCTGTTGCCCGGCACGTCATTGGTTGGCGCTTCGTCCGATTCTTCGGCGCATCGTCCTCTCTTGCGGCTTGTTGCCCAATCAGCGGTTGACCTCCGCAACGCCGATATCCTTAGTGTAATTCCGCTCTTGGCCCGATGCCCGACGTCCGAAGCCTTCTGCCATCCAATATCCTAACGTGATCTCCTCCGGCACAATGTCAATTCCTCTTGCCTTAATTGTCTAATCCTGATCGAGTAGACCTGCATCACTCAAAATACAGTTAAACATAAACATAATTATAATTTGGTTTAATCATCAAAATACGAGATTCAATAGTACCACTACCCAGAACACCTTGGAAATCGAGTCCCAAGCAGTGCCACCACCGGCCCTAGCGGTGCTACCGAGGGCCGTGATTTCAAATGCTGAATGGGCTGTTCAATCAGGCTCAATTCAACCCTGTTAAGGGCCTAGTTGGCCCTTGACTGAGTTAGTGGGATTACTTCCCGATCCTAACTCAACTAATGTTCTAACTACGATTAAGGCAAGCAATTAGTATGTATGTCGATTTTTCTCTCGGTGATTCTTCAGCGAACTTCTCGGTGAGTCTTCCGATGAACTCTCAGTAATCTTCTAACGAACTCTCAGCGATCTTCCAACGAGCTTTCGACGAACTCCCGATGAACTCTTAGCGATCTTCAGACAAGCTCTCGGCGAGCTCCCGACACACTTCTAGTGCATTGTATGCTTTATGCCTTACAGCTATCGTAGTTAATCCTACACACTTTTCTCAACCCATAGATTAGGTTAAACAATTTACCAGTTGATTTCATCATCAAAATATGAGATTCAATAGAAATAAACTAAAGGATTAGTAGAGAAGGAAAAAAAACTGGTTTGAAAGTTAAAAAATTTATTTATGACATTAAACAAACTTCATAATACCATTATTTTTTTAAATTCAAGAAAATGCTATTAATTAATGCATATCTCTAAAGGTCATTGGGAATAATAAGATATCAATTTTATAGTTAGAATGCCAATAGATATTAAAGTTTTCAAAAATAAAATATTAGAAGATTATAAAGAAAATAATAAGATATTTATAATGGACAAAGGATTATATGCTTATACACAAGAGACTAGATCAACATGAAATGATGATATTTTTATATGTTGATTTTATAAATTATTTCAATAGTAAGAAGTCCACTTTATGATTTATACTTATATTAGCTAAAAGAACTATTTATAACAAAAGTATAAATTAATTTATTATTATATTATCAATAATAAAAGCTAATTACATGATATGTTTTGAGGCCATTAATCAAACTTTGTGGATGTGAAATTTTATTTTAGGACTTGGGATAGTCATAATCAATTATCAAGTCACTAAAAATATTTTTTAATCAGTCTAATAGTTTCCTTTTTCGATAATGATAAGTACTATATTGAACCTAACCATATCAACATAAAGTAGTTGGTGGTTAAAGAAAGAATTAAAAAATAACCAATATTTATTGAGAACCTAAGTTTCACTATATTAATTGTTGATCCATTTATTGATGTCTTGCAACCTAAAGTATTTAAAGATGAGGTTTGTAAATAATCCAAAAAAGTTATAGTGATACATATTTGAGGGGACATTATAATTGATATTCTTATTTATGTAACTAAAATTATTTCTTTATGCTATTCTGTTTATATTTATATTTACACATATTATTGTTAAATATGATAATAAAATTTTTTTAATAAAATAAATTACATGAATTATTTTGGACTACGTTAAGAAAGGCTAATAATATTATAATATATAGAAGGAAGTATGATATTGATGATATATAATCATATTATTTATATTGATAGTTAGACTTAATAAAGTATTATTATATTTATTAAATTTATTAACTTATTTTTTAAAAATCATTTACACATGTAAAATATTTTTAAAAATTTTAAAATCTAATTAGGTAAAATTATTTTGTAAAATAAATTTTATTTTATTTATTTTAATTTTAAATCCTTTCTGGTTTCTAAAAAACTATAAAGAGTCAATGGAATAAGAGGAGACGATAGATAGAGTAGAAGGAGGATAGGGGAAGGGTTGAGTCAAATTGGTTTATTGGTCTAAATCGATTCATTACCTTAAATTAGTTTGATCTAAATCAATTTAAAAAATTAAAAATAAAAATAAAATTGATATTTATGGAAAGAAAAGTCATTGGGTAAAAATAAATTATATGGTGCCATTCGATTAAAAATAAACAGTAAATATGTCATTTGATAAATTGTCCTAAAATCATTTTACGCTTACGAAGTAAGAATCATTTTATTATAAGAATTTTTTTTTGACTTTTGACTCGCCAGTGGTCGCTCTTCCTACCCGTTTCAGATACACCGTACAAAACAGTGACACTGCCGAATGCTGGTCCCGCGGGGCTCACGTTTGGGATCAATCTTGAGGGAGGTAGACAAGGCGATCACGTTGGTCTGGTATGAGAAAACTTTGTTTTTGAGCGCATCCTACCCGTCTGATCGTCATGGTGAAATCCAATAACCTCGTAAGTGGGTCCCATAGGGCGCCGAAAATGAGCCGAGGGAAGTGGGAAAGAACGTTTCCCAGCCCAATCGACGACCGCTAGGATAAGGGGGCGGAGAGAGAGAGAGAGAGAGAGGATGGAAGGAGGCGGAGACATGGGGCTCATGGAGTGGTGCCGAGAGCTGCCCAAGATCGAGCTCCATGCCCACCTCAATGGCTCGGTCAGAGACTCCACGCTACTGTGAGATCTTCCCATCTTTTTCCTCCTCTGACTACTCGTCTCCTACCACCCATGTCTCTCCGTAGCTATAGATTTTGGCTCCACCGAACCATTCTTCATCACGTAATAGCTACATAGAATCATGTATCGCGCCCCTAATTTCATGCTTGAGCTTTTGCAGGATAGTGAGAATCGTATTCCCTCCTTCCTAAGCTTTGGGGATTTTTCATCACCATAACATTGATAGAAGAATTGAGGCTATTCACTTTATTATTTTGATATTTTTGTAGCCCGCCTTGGGACGTCGGGAACGAAAATTCAAGTTGCATAACATTTAGGAGTACCTTAAAGCAAATTATATCCACAGGACTGGCCATGAGGTGGATTGCTGATTTTTTGTTTTTTTTGAAAAAAAAAGGTGGATTGCTGATATTGCATCATGTAAAAGGCCGAGACAAAGGAATTTAAGGTACTCATGGTTTTAGGTAGCTACAGGACAATAAGTGTCCGAGTGACACATAAAAATAAAGAAAACAAAAAAGATCAACATCTAAACATATATGGATGTTTTGACTTTAGAAATTATTTCCTTTCTATATGTCTTTTTTTTTCCCTGTTAGTTTGACTTTTGTACTACTAAGTGGGAGTGGATTATTATAATTGTTGCTTGTAATGCAAAAGGCTAGTTGTCTTGGTACGGTTGTATAATAAGAAGGTCAAATTGCACTTGTTAGATCAGTTTAATTATCAAGTAAAACCAACACCTATCTGTCAAGTTTATGACGTTTTCAAGGTCGCATGGAGTCTGCCAATCATAAGGCTAGTACAGTTCTGCTATCAGAAGAACACTTTATATGGCTTATTTTTCTTTTGTGTGACTTTTCTCAATGAAATTTCTTCTTCAGAGAGCTTGCAAAAGATTTGGGCGAGAAAGGTGTCATTGCTTTTGAGGATGTTGTGCATGTTATTATGAAAAGTAATTGATACTCCGATCTTCTGGTTTTCCTTATTTCAATTGTTGCTATTATGGAGCTGATAATATGCATATTTTATTCTCTTGTGATTATCTAATTTGAGCTGAAATTTTAAATCTTAGATGATTTGATTACGTTTCTTTAGCAAACTTCAGTTTTCTATTATTTTGTCTAAAAAGTACAATCACCTACATCTCTGTAACTTTTGTTCAGCCTTTGCCATGAATTACCTTTCCGTAGTAAGGGAAAAACCAAGACACAGAAGCATTTCCATTTATGAGATTATGGATTTCCAGATATTCCTGTTATATAACTGTATCTTACCTATGGTGGTCTTATTCATCCTGTAACTTTTAATTAATTAATTTGGAAATTTTCGTTATTCTTATTCTAGGTGTTAAATTTACCTGAACTCAATGATATTACTTACAACAATCTTACCACCAGTCTCCACTATGAAAAGTTGCTTGAAAATTGAGTATTTATGAATCTTTTATTTGAAATTTGCCATGACATACATTGTAAAAGTCACAGTCAGTGTGGTTTGCTTAGCTGCTGGATTTTGCTAGTGCACCAAAAATTATCATTTTCAATTGATAATTTGAGCAAACTGTATTAAACATGTTCATTGGATCTAACATTATTTTGGTTTCCACTTCATCTTTTAGATTTTCTTTAGTAAACATTATTCCACATCATATCCACCTTTAATAAACCTGTAGGATCCTTTTTGAATGTAAAAAGAAAAGAAAAAGAAAAAAAAACTGAGACACCCTCTGCATTTGATTCTAAGATTTAAAAATTATGTCTTAAGATACTCTTTAGGACAACGAAAAATCATGATAATTCGTGGTGACCACAATGATATACTAATTCAATATTGGTCATAACTGCTTTGGAATTTTTTAATTGAACATTTAATGCAGATGGTCGATCTTTGCCAGAATGCTTCAAGCTTTTTGACTTGTATCACCTACTTACTACTGACCATCAAACTGTAACAAGAATCACCAAGGAAGTATGTCCTATGCACACCTGTTCAGAGACCTTATTCTTTATGTCACTTAATCCTGCATCATGCTTCATAATAGGTCATTGAAGATTTTGCTGCTGAGAATGTTGTCTATCTTGAATTAAGAACAACTCCAAAGGTATATTGTCTGTCATATGCTTGTCTTAACAATGGAAAATCAAGTTTTGACTATGCTAGATGTAACAATCAAGAAGTGCACATTTCCTTGTTCTTTGTTTTCTGATATTGCAGAAAAATGAGGCTAAAGGGATGACCAAATGCTCATATATGAAAGCAGTCATTGACGGCATAAGAGCCGTTGATACTGTTGATGTTGACTTTGATACATCTGGCACGAGCAATGTGAACTGTTCAGAAGCTACTCCACTAAACTGTATAGGCAGTCCCATAAAGAGGAAAAAGATCTATGTACGTCTTCTTCTGAGTATTGACCGTCGTGAGACAACTGCAGCAGCATTGGAAACAGTTCTGTCGCCACACCATCTGCTAATCTTTCATTATTTATTTTAGTAGTCAATTTGAACACTGCTTAATCCAGATATCGTCTATCTTAACAGGTTAATTTAGCAATGGATCTGAAGAATTTTGGAGTGGTTGGCATTGACCTATCTGGCAATCCTGTTATTGGAGAATGGTAAATTGCAATTTTTAATTCATATACTTATGAAAACATCGCAATTACACTCGTCTGTTGCTTGCTTGATGATTTGCAGGCAGACCTTCCTGCCAGCCCTGAAGCATGCTAAAGAGCTAGGGCTTCCTATTACTCTCCACTGTGGAGAGGTGTGGCAGAATTTTGACATTATATTTTTTTGACAAGAAGTTCTTCAGTCATCAACCATAGTCAGTTGCTCTTAAAATTAGGAGTACAAAGTTTTTTATGCTGGTTTATTTTTTATGATCCAAATTGTCTAACTAATTCATTGTAATAACTTAGAGATTTTAGGTGCCAAACCACAAGGAAATCCAAGCAATGCTTGATATCTGCCCCCAGCGAATAGGCCATGCTTGTTTCCTTGTAGAAGAGGAATGGAAAAGGGTGAAATTCTTAAAGATCCCGGTAGTATTCTTCTTATTTTTCTTTATATGTGTTATTAGGTAGTTTGTCTTCATATTATTGTGCTTAAGAGTCACTTTTTCATGGCAGGTTGAGATATGTTTGACATCCAATATCCGAACTGAACGTTTTTCTTCAATATATGATCATTTTTTTGGTTTGTATTACATTTTCTTAAATTTTTTGGGGCTGATGTACAAGGAATATGTGCTTCTATTGAACATGCATCTTGACCTCATCTGTGCAGCTGATCTTTACAAAGCGAAGCATCAAGTGGCACTGTGCACTGATGATTCTGGCCTGTTCTCAACAACTCTATCTAATGAGTTTTATCTAGCTGCCTCGACATTTGGTGTGTCAATTCACCATCTTTCATTACAAAGCAAGCATATTATCTGGCAAGTATTACATAAGATTTATTGCGTTGTATCGTCTTATACAGGGCTAAACAAGGATGAAATGTTTCTGCTTGCTCGAAGTGCAATTCAATCTACATTTGCTGATGATGAAGTCAAACACGAACTAACAAAGATTTTTGATGATGCTGCGAATAGATTAATCATATAATCTGTGGTTATTGGAAGTAATTGCTCCCGTATATTTATTTCTTTAGTATTCTTGAAGGGTCAGGCATATCAGCTGAATGTTTTTGCACTACATGACTTTTATCTTTCACTTATTGGTGCAAAAATTAAGATTATGATTGCTAAATTTGCATTCTGCATATGCTCCAAGAACCCAAACGAAGATCAGGTGCAAGCAAAAACAGAATTCACCATGTAAATCCAATGAAATAGGTAGGTATCATCCTTGATCCCTTGTGTTGCTGATCAGATCTCTCTTCTGTAGCTATGTTGCAAAGAATGGACTTAAAAGATGCCTCAGCTGTTGTATTATGTACCATTGAAAAATATGGTTTTATGATTGTATGGATTAGATCAGGTGCAAGCAAAATCAATTTTTATGCTTTTATGATGAGACCTTGTCTGCTGTAACTAAACACTTAAACCAGACAAGGCAACAAGTTATAGGAGGTATACTGCCCCTAGCTGGTTTTGTTAGAATACCATGTGTGACATGAGACGATGATGGTAATAATTGAGTAGATATGGGTTGATGTTATTTAATCCATGATATGTAATTTCGAATGGTATCGTCCGATACAGGTGGTATGTATTGGTCCGATGGTATATTGGTATACGGATCGCTCGTTACTAGACGGAACGTGCTACAATGCTACAGTACTACACTGTAGTAGTGCTACAATAAGAGGAAGAAATATTTAAAATCGTTCGGTAACATTGAAATCGTTCGGTAAAAAAAAAAATTAAAATCGTTCGGTAACATTGATATAGTGCTCCAACGATCAAATTGATCGTTAAAGTCTTTTCTCATAGTATTTAAATCTCTTTTTCTATTATATTTCACTTCATTACATTTTCATATTTTCTTAAATTATTTTAATTTTTTTTTTTCACATTTGTGCTCTTCTAAATTTTACAAAATAACGATTTGTGAATTGAATCAAGACTAATTTAGGAAAATTAAGAGGAAGAATTTTCTAATCAAGAGGTATGTTTACATAAGGACAATTCGTAATAGACTGAAATATGAACCCTATATAAGATATTCTTCAAAACTTGAAAAAGATATGTGATACTATTCTTATCTAATTTACATTGATTTTGCTAAACTTCGCCTATTACTATATTTATTTCTAACTTAAAAAGCCTATCTTAATTTTTTTTATTTTCAGAGGGTTTTACACCTAAATTAGGTGTATCGCTCGGTACGCCCTAGCATATCGCTCGGTACGCCCTAGCGTACCGCTCGGTACACGGTATCGTATCGTACCAAGCCAACCTCGAAACATCGGTATGGTACGGTATTGCATACTTTGATTTAATCATTTGATAGATTATTATTCTTTAAATTATTGAATGATATGATGTGGGTAAATAATAAGATAATATTAATAAACTCTCATATAGTGTTGATATTGTTGAATCTTGGATTTTGATGAAATCAATTGATGAGTTTACGATCTAATCTGCGTTTTGAGTGACGTAGGACTAACTTCGATCAAAAAAGATAAATCGATTAAAGCAGGAGGAATCGGACGTTAGGTTGGAGTGAAACATGTCGAGAGATTGGATGTCAAATTAGATGATCGATCGACGTAGGATCGGACATTGTGCCAAGGATATCGGAAGTTGCGGGAGTTAATATGTCGATTGGCAATACGTCGAAAGAGAGAACGATGCGTCACAAGATCGAATGAAGCGTTAGACGAACCAATGACATATCGGACAATATAAGATTCATACTTGTAATCGTATGTGTCTAGATCAAGTTAGTTAGGTCTAATTGAGTTGATTTTGGATGAC
The DNA here is from genome assembly GCF_036884655.1 of Musa acuminata AAA Group. Taxonomy (NCBI): domain Eukaryota; kingdom Viridiplantae; phylum Streptophyta; class Magnoliopsida; order Zingiberales; family Musaceae; genus Musa; species Musa acuminata. The sequence goes on along the minus strand of NC_088358.1, from coordinate 2,212,057 downwards.
ACAATGCCAACTTGATTATGAGCCAATTGGGCCTGAATCAGGGTTGAATGAGGCATGTTGTTTGGCTCATTCAATAACCTGTAGCAAGGTTTGGCGATGGTACCATCAGACTGGGTGGTGGTACCACCCTGACATAGTCTCCCAGACTGTGTCAAACGGTGGTATCGCCAAATTGGGTAGTGATACCGCCTAGTGTCAATGTTAGACTAGCGGTGGTACCGCTAGTTGTTAGTCTAGCAGGCGGTTGTATCACCTAGTACTAGTGGTGGTACCGCTAGTACCTCGAAAACTTAGGAATTTAAATTTTGACTCTAATTTTTAAAGTTATTTAGAGTTTATAAATACTCCATAAATTTATGCTTGGAAAAGACACGAAAAGTAGAACCAAAACTCTATAATTTGAAGGTTGCAAACACTATTAGAAAGTTGAGTTCCTTCCTCCATATGAGAATACTTGTAATAGAGAGGTGTAAAGGTTCTCTCTTGAACCTGTGAAAAAGAGAAAGAGTTGTAAGGGTGGCTGATCTTTGCCCGTTGTAAAGAAGATCAGTAGTGGAAGCCGATGGCCTCGAGTGAAAAGGAATCGGGCGTGGATGTAGGTTACGATGATCGAACCACTATAAATTCAATGTGCTCTTTTCCTTTGCTGCTTACTTTTATTGCTTACTTAGCTGCTCACTTCACTTTACATTTACTCTAAGTCAAGTTTAAACACTTTCTGATACGGACTTTATCGAAACGGTTTTTCTACGTTAAACGAGTTTTCAAATTGACGTAATTTTTATGTAAGCACTAATTCACACCCCCTCTTAGTGTCGATTTCGGTCATAACAATTGGTATTTTTCTCATTTGGTTTAACACCGAAGAAAAATGGCTTTTGTCGACAATCAAGAGTGTCTTTCTATCGTTCGTCCTCCTATGTTCAATTGGACAGACTATATGTATTGGAAAACTCGAATGAGAGTTTTTTTGCTTTCTATGGATTTCAATTTATGGAACATTGTTGAAAGTGGTTTTGAAAAGTCTTCCAAACCAATAATCAAATAGAATGATTTGGCGAAGACTTTTTCTTTGAATACTAGAGCTATGAACGCTCTATTTTATGCTTTGAATAAAAATAAGTTTTATCATATTTTTTTAAATGAAACTGCACATGAGATTTGATACACACTAGAAGTAACTCATGGAGGCATGGTAGAGTTAAAGAGTCTAAAATAAATCTTTTGATACATGATTTTGAACTGTTTCGAATGAAGCCAAGTAAAACTATTGTTGACATGTATACCTAAATTACGGATGTCGTCAATAGCTTATAAGCTCTTGCCAATTATTTTTCGAATCTTGAACTTGTTAATAAAGTTTTATGATCTCCTTCTAAAAATTAGAATTCGAAAGTAACTACAATACAAGAGTAAAGGACTTAAATAATTTTTTATTGGAAGAACTTATCGGTTCATTAATGACATATAAAATGACTTGTATGACACATAACGAACTTGAGAACAACCTTCCAAATAACAAGAAAGGTTTGGCACTTAGAATAAAAAGAGATAACTCGAGCAAAAACTCAAGTGATGATGACTTTGAACTCTTCACAAGTAAATTTAAAAGGTTCATAAAACAAGAATCAAAAAATAAAAATGAACTTAAAAAGGAGAAAAAAACTTGCTATGAATGCAATCAGTCGGGATACTTCAAAAGTGAATGTTCGTAAGTGAAGAAGAAGCTAAAAAAGAAGAAGAAAGTACTTAAGGCAACTTGGGACGATTTGAGTGCATTCGAAGACGAGGAGCAAACCGATAAAGAAGAAGTGGCGAACTACGCCTTGGTGGCTTTCAACAATGAGGTAAGTGACTCAACCAAAACCCCTTTACTTTACTATGAAATTACTTGATGCATTTCATGAGTTATTTTTAAATTACTATATAAAATTAATAAAAAGCGATCATGCTTCTCTTTCTAGTGATTAAAAAAAAAAAATTGAGCATGAAAATTACATGTTAACTCTTAGCACTAAGTATGAAGAGTTAGATTTACTTAAGAAGAAAAATGTATTACTATAACAAACAAAATAATTTTGATTGAAAATGATTTATGTTTAATTAAATTATGCTTGATGATTTAATAATGCATGATGATTTGAAGTAATGATGATTTTTATGATTTATGATTTATTGATCTTGATGACTTTTGTGATAAATCTTATTTTTCAGTTTTAAACGATGATGCATATTTTTGTTTGGCATAAAAGACAAAGACATACTTGTGTAAAATAAATCACATAAATTGAAACATATAAAAAAAATGAATGTATTATTCTTGAAAATATCTCTATCCCAAAAATCTTATTGAGTTTTCAATAAGAGATTAATGAATCTATTTATGTCATTTTGAATCTCTTAAAAGTGATTTTGGTTATTTGAATTTGAATGAGTTTTATCTATATCATGATATTGAATTCTCGAAATTATAACTTGAGATTTTCTTTATATAAATCAAGATCTCATACTCTTTATTCTCATATGAATCTTATATTTTATTAAAGAGACTACTTATATAAATGAACTATGATTTTTATCTTGATTTCTTGGTTTTGAATGACTTGTGTTTTTCATTTGAATCAAGATAGTTTATTATGCTTCTTTCTTTTGCTATTCACTAAAAAGGAGATTTCTTTTAATCGTGATCCTTCTCTTGATTTCTGAATATTCTTGAAATTCTCTATGATGTTTTTATTTAAGAGAAGATTTATACAAATTATAATTTTAATTCTCATTATGACTCCGAACATCAAGTTGATCTCTTATGTTTTGAAATTTTTCTTGATAATACAAAAGACTAATGATCTTTTGTATTGATCTTTCATGATCTTTGATATCTTTCATGTGATGATCATTGATGTAAATTTTTGTACCTCCCCTCTGTAAGGAAATCTAGAGGTGATATCACATGCGCAATGGAAGAATAAAAAATAAAACTCTCAAATTTTCCAAAGATATGCTTGTCATTGTGCGAAGATTGGTACATAAAATCTGCAAAATCAAAAACTGCGTATGAGATAGTTGTGTTACCTAGGGAGATCCTATATCCCTAACTCCCTATAAATCTATAGGAGAGGATGAATGTGGTCAAACGTCATCCACTCTAGTAGTGATTCATATAGTAGGACTGCAACGACACTCCTTAAATCTCTAAGCTTGCTATCTGAGGAGGAGAAGGAGAGAGGAGAATAGGAGGTGACAACTAAAATAACCTCTAGCCTATGGGTGTTTGATTCCCTCCTATTTATAGAGGCCCCATATCAACTTAACCATAATGGATCCTGCCCTAATGGGTATTGGATCTCCATCCAACTATCCAAGCCTCTTAGATTAGTAGATCTTTATCCAATAATCTCTCATTGGCTCTTATTGGATCTCATCTATAGGATCCGATAATTCAGGGGCTTATTGGATATCCAATAAGATAGGGCTCTAACATATATCTTATATCCGAACCTCTACTCGTCCCAATACCTTCCATCTATGTGTGATCCTCCAGGCCCAATATCGAGTTGGCCGTAAGTCATCATATCAAAACTCCTTTTGGCTTAGTGAATTATTATCTCCATAATAATTCACTCAACTCATCGATTGTGGACATATTAGGCCACTACACCACAGTCTCAAGATGATACAGGGGAATCCAATCCATTGGACCTGTCTATCCTTAGTTATTGTGTATCTATAGTCCCTCATCTATCTAATATCCTAGAGACCATATACCGGGCATAGTATTATCAGGCCCATATAATTTCTACTCGAGTCTCGCTCTAATCGGATTCTCCCGGAGAACTCTTTCTCTCTCATTCTGAATGACCTTTGCTAGAGATTTATCTGAGCAAGAACACATGAGATATTCCTCTTATGACATCGAGGGCGGATGATCCTCTATCGACACTCAATAGCCCTCGTAAGGTTGGCTACCACTCCCGATGACCGACTGTGCTAGATCTGAAACTTCCAAACCTATAAGTCTGGTATTAAAGAGTAGAGTACTCATACATGATATCCTTGGTGTCTCAAGTCTAATGACTAAATACACCACTAGGATAATGAAATTGCTGTTTAACAATGAGGTATCATTAACCATCCAACATATAGTGAGTAGATCAATTAGTGAACTCATTCTCCAATGAGCACCTGCACTATATCCCTAGTGTCCTCACACGAGCATCTATGAGACTAGCCTCCTCTATCATATGTACGGGTATATAGTACATCAGCCTTATTGAATCTCGGATTTTGATGATAAAACCAATCGATAAGTGTTTATATTTTAATCTGCGTTTTGAGTGACACAGGATGCTTCGATCGGGATGAGACAATTAAAGTAGAAAAAAATCAAGTTGTGCCGGAGGAGAACATGTCAAAAGATTGGACGTCGGACCGGTGGATCGGTCGACGTATTGATAGAAGGCTTCGGGTCATAGATTCGGGCATCGGGCCAAGAAGAGTGGATATTGCACCAAGGATATCGGAGTTGTAGAGTCAACTAGCTGATTAAGCAATAGGTTGCAAGAGAGGATGATGCGTCGAGGGACCAATGACATGCTGGACAACATGATTAATGCTTAGTATTAATTGTCTAGATTGAAGTATGTTTTTACATGTGCAGGATTAACTACGATAGCAAGGCATAAAGCAAAATGAAGTCCCAAAGTCAAGGACGCGATTTCGTTGAGAGTTCGAGAGCTCGTTGGAAGTCCGGACGTTCATCGAAAGTTCAGCCGGAACTAGCCGAGAAGTCTCGGAGGTTGCCAGAGAAGCTCATTGGAACACACCAAGAAAATCATCGTAAAGTCTAAGAGCTTGCCGGGAGTCCGCCGGAACATTGCCGAGAGATTGTCGGAAGTTCGCTAGAAGCTCGCCGGAAGAATAGATATAGGGACTTGTTTTGCTTAGCAAATGTCTTAGGATTTCATAGTTAGCACGTAATTAGGCTTAGATTTGGGCCAACCCAAGTAGAGGCCAGCTAGGCCCGTGTTAGAACTGTGTTAGGCCCAATAAGAGTCCCAAACAGTGCCCCAAGAAGTCTCACCATCGTTGCACAGTCTTCGAGACTGTGTTAGGCGGTGGTGCCACCAGTTTGGGTGGTTGTACCGCCCTTGGCAGGGTGCCAGGTGGTGGTACCACCCAGCACTGCCCCCCCAAGTGGTGGTATTGCCAGACCTAGGCGGTGGTACGCCTAGGGCAGTGTCAGCCAAACGGACACTAGGCGGTGGGACCGCCTAGCGTAAGTGGTGGTACCGCTCTGTCACAACCTTAGCTGGTTTTGCCTAAGGCGTGCGGCACCCTCGCGCGTCCGTTCGCAAAGGTCAGCCTCCCCGAAGCCTCCCATTGTCCCTTAGGACCAACAAAAGAGAGAACGGGTTAAAGAGAACGCCTCAATCGGGATCCACAAGCAAACATGTCCGAAAAACACTTCATAGACAATGCAAATTACAAACAGACTTTACAAGCTCTGAACAGTGGCACAACAAAGGGTAAAATGGTCCATTACAGACCGAAAAGCTCTCGAACGTGTCCACATGACACAACCTTTATTTACAAGCCTAAAGAGGCCACCAACCCAACTAAAATGAGACTATTAAGCCTTCAGCCGCCCCTTTACATTCTGTACAAGGCATGAACATGCCAAAAGACACGGACATACATAAGCATTACATCAAACACCTTGTTTAGAAGTTTGTCCGTGACATTCTCCCCCACTTATCCCTTCGACGTCCTCGTCGAAGCCTTTGTGAACACTGCAACTCTTCGCCTTTGCTGAGTCTTCAATCTTCTGCTCCAGCTGCAATGCGCCTCCTGGCTCCCAGCTTCTCTCCGCTGCTGTTTCTGAGTAGTCGAACCTTTGATCCGCCATGCTGCTTCAACTCGCCAATGACTCTGACTCTGGTGTGGGGTTGGCTGAGTTGTGTTGATCCTCGTTGATTCCTGCGGATCCACCAAATGAAGGAAAAGACCATTCTTACTGCGCCAGTTTCTCAAAATTTCCACATGCTACTTGAACTGGGTGGATGCTTGTTGGAGCTTTAACGAGCATCGCCTCGCAAACTTCTGAAGTTTTGGGTCCTTCCTCCACAAAATCTGCTCATTGACTCTTCTTTCAGTTAGTTGTCACATCTAAGTAGGTTCGCATCACTTCCGCTTTCGATTGGCATTTCGTTGGGAAATGAAGCGGACAATCTACTCTCAGTAGCACTGATCACCGTTGGTGAGGATTTTGACAACTATTGTCTTCCATTATCTTCGAAGGGTCTTTGAACTTGTGCAGAGCTCCTCTGCTGGATAGATAAGAGAACTGGGGTACTCGGTTTCGCCCATTCTCTTAAGAGTTGAGAAGGCAAAGGTTACTTGACTTCGCCCGCCTCCTCGAGGTTGTACTTCATGCATCGAGCTGGTTACTGGCCTTCGCCTGCTCTTTGCTCACACTTCTGAAGCACTTGAAGTGTTTGCACTCCTTGCGTTGAGTTAGCTACTGTGATTCACCTTCTCAATGCCATTGAACTTCTGGAATGCAGGAAGTTTTCACCCCAACTTGGAGTAATTCTCTGATAGATGAGGTCGCCTCTGGGATTGTACCGTCTTCTCCATCAACCCTACCGCCTACTCCACTGAGTAGCAAAGGTACAGCACCACGTACTGCCTGCTTCGTTCCTTGGTCGTGCACTCTTGCATGACCCGAAGTCTTTCACTTACGGCTATCTTGATGAGAAACTTGTTGACACCGGTCTTACGAAGTTTCTTGGCCTCTGCCCTTCAGCCTTGTCTCGGTACTTGGAGATTGCCTCTGCATGCTCCACCTCCTCGGCCCCTTTCACGACCAAGCGCTCTCCCTCCGTGAGAGCAAGGGATCAATGACTTTGATGGAAGTCCCGCCTCTGCGGTACCATGGCGCTGCCATGCCCATGGCCCTACCATCCGTCGCCTCGCATCTGCATCCCTTTTCTTCACGATCAGTAGATATGTCTTCGTGGCACTCCTCTGAGTCCACCTCCATTCTAACTGATGCTTGATTTTGGGTAGCTAAGTCCCTCTAGACTCGTCGTCGCTTCCTCGCCCCTTTCGACCTCCTGCTTCAACACCTCTGTGTTCTCCAAGCAGTCTGTTTGGTCGATGGAAAGACAGACTGCAACTCCCATGCATGGCCTCTGCCATCACATTTTAGGGTTTGCGCCGATTCTGTTCTCCTTAGCTTCCTTGGTAGCAACGTTCACTTACTCGACCTTGTCCTCTGACTTGTCGAGCTCCCTTAAGCGAATATGAGCTCTGGAGCAGTCCAACTCTCCAGCTGCTTCGATCATACCTCTGTATGATCAAGTCCCTCCCATGGAACTCACTGGTACTTGCATTCGAACTTTTCCCTTGGTGGAACCCAGCCCCCATATGCTGATGACCAAGGTTTTCATCCGATGCAAAATTCGGTGCACGCCCGGAAGACCCGCCTCTGCGGTACCATGGCCTTCACTCCTTGAATCCATAGCCCTTCCTACCGTCGTGTTGTTCACCAAAGCGGAGCTCCCAGTAGCTCCCGATCATACCTCCATATGATCTCATTCCTCACGGGACTGAGTCGTGTGTATCGCATTGCCACGAACTATTCCACCACGATCCGCTGCACCATGTCACCTCCTGGTGACATCTCCATTGCATTCTGATCCTTGTAGAATAAACTCGAATTGTGAACCCTCCATGTGTGGCCTCTGCCAATACATCGCAGGGTCTCCTCCACCTTCGATTTTGTTCGCTCCTTTGGCAATCGACCTTCATCCACCCACTCTTGGGTCACACCTAGATGAAGCACCGCTCTAGGACAGTCCATCGCCTAGTAACTCCCGAAGTCCACCGACTTCGCTGTAATTTGTGCACCATTGCCTGGATCCTGGGCCTCTGCCCCTACCAGCACAATCTCCGCTGCGCACTGCTTCCTTCATGGCAACTTGAATGGCAACACTGTGGCATATTCTTCAAGAGTACCCGCCTCTGCGTCCTCTTGCCCCGTGCTAAGGCCTTCTGAACTCAACTTCGCCTCCGCAAATTGAGTCGCCTTAGTTCCTCCATCAAATGCTCCTCCGAGATAAGGTGCATGTGCCCCGAAGCTCCCTTCGTCTTTGGCACCATGCAAGATGAGTCCGCTCTGTCAAAATGAAGGACCCATGGAACAGCATGATTCTACTCCTGCCTCTGCAAGAGTTCATGTCCTTGACCTCTATCTAGGGAAAGCACTATGCCTCTGCTCCATATTCCAACTTCTATGCTGGCTCCCTTCATGCGGCTTGGGTACTTCGCCAAGTTATACCCAAGTTGCTCCGCTCCTTGTTTTTGCATTGAGTCGATGGTGGCCCTCGCGCCCACCATTCCACGGGTCAGCCCTCCCTTGAGTCCGATCTCCATATCGACTCCAAGTGTGCCTCCATTTGAGTTGCTTTGGGTCGCTCCCCCACTTGATCTCGCAATGCATCCACCCATGCATTCTCTCGAGCAAGATCATGTGACAACTCCTCGCTGCTTGCTCGGTCCATTGAGCTTCGTGGAGTTGTTGTTTGTGAGGTACTCCTCCTCAACATGTGAAGTCCGTCTCACATGATTCTCCCTCTGGAGAGCTGAGACTTATCCCTCCTGGATAACTGTCCTGTTGGAGCAACATCTCTCTTCATTTCGGAGACCACCATCCCCTTGGACTACTCCGATCTGCTGAACAAACTGTGCATTGTTCTGCCTCTTGCAAACGCACTTGCTAGATTGCGCCTCCACGTCAATACAGCCACCGCTGCACCCCTCAAGGCCTAGCAACATGCTGAACTCGTTGCACACTTCAGCCTCCTCCGGACGTATCCTTCGCATGTCGAAGAGAAAGTTTCAATGCTCCATGGCGCCGAGTCTCGACCGCCTTGGGATGGCCATGAACAATCCATCGTCCGCATACAAGCCCATGCATGAGTACCGAATTCTTCGAGTTAGCAATTCCCCTCACCTCTGTGAGCTTTGCACAACTCTTTCGGTCGCTGAGTAACTCATTCCACTTTGCATGGTCTCGTCCTTTGCCAAGCGCCTCGCTTGCCTTGAGCACCATCAAGTAAAGTTGTCAACGTTGAGCCGTAGCTCAAACTCAGCCATCCCAACCTTTATGCGCTCCAAATTCTTCCAAGCTTGCCTGTTCTCGTGGTGCCTCTTGCGCGAAGGGTTGGCCATTCCTCTGAATGCCAATCTCAGATGCCCGCTCCTCTGAGCGACTTTTTTCCCTACATCTCCATGCCCATTTTCCCTCAAACGGTCGCGCGTTGCTAACTGCCCTCAACGCAGCCCCGCTAGGTCCCCCACGTTTGCATGTCAAGTGTTTCTATGAGTGCTTGTCCCGCTCTGATACCATAATGTCACGACCTTAGCTGGTTTTGCCTAAGGCGTGCGGCACCCTCGCGCGTCCGTTCGCAAAGGTCAGCCTCCCCGAAGCCTCCCATTGTCCCTTAGGACCAACAAAAGAGAGAACGGGTTAAAGAGAACGCCTCAATCGGGATCCACAAGCAAACATGTCCGAAAAACACTTCATAAACAATGCAAATTACAAACAGACTTTACAAGCTCTGAACAGTGGCACAACAAAGGGTAAAATGGTCCATTACAGACCGAAAAGCTCTCGAACGTGTCCACATGACACAACCTTTATTTACAAGCCTAAAGAGGCCACCAACCCAACTAAAATGGGACTATTAAGCCTTCGGCCGCCCCTTTACATTCTGTACAAGGCATGAACATGCCAAAAGATACGGACATACATAAGCATTACATCAAACACCTTGTTTAGAAGTTTGTCCGTGACAGCTCGTGCCTAGGGAACCCGAGATGGGAAAGTTTTAGGCTCGAAGTTTGAATCAACTTGAAGCCCATAAATACCCCTCTCATCCCTGGTTAAAGCATACTAGCACAAAGAGTTTAAAAAGAAGAATCGCTGCTAAAATCTTGTGTGATCTCCTCTCCCTCTTCTAAGTGCTAGACTAGTTTAAGAGAGGAGTAAGTGAGTGCTTGTAAGGGTTATCTCCTAAACCCGGTAAAAGGAGAAGAGGGGTGTAAAAGGTGATTGGTCTTCACCTATTGAAGGAAGGCCTCTAGTGGACGCCGGCGACCTCGTTGGAGGAGGAAGCCGAAAGTGGATGTAGGTCATGTTGACCGAACCACTCTAAAACTCTGGTTTGCATTTCCTTTGTGCAATTTATCTTTACTGCAAACCTCTTTAATCCCATACTGCTTTCAATACATTTACAAACGGGTTTCAAATTAAGATCTTTACGAAAAGGTTTTCGTCAGAAACGGTTTATCGAACGAAGTTTTAATCGAGACAATCTTTCCGCTGCACTAATTTACCCCCCCTCTTAGTGCACTCTTGATCCTAACAAGTATGTCCGGTTATCTCGATGTCCCTCTTGAGTAATCTATGATCGAGATTATTTAGGATCTGTGTTTAATGGTGAATCAGTCTCATTATCGTGATTTCATCATGATATCCGATTCCCATTGCATAGATCCATGGACATAATAATATATATATATGCATATATGCAACAAGCAATATAAAGTGATAAAATACCAAATAATATAATGAGCAAAAAGATTATGTGTCAAGTCACACATGCCATCACTCACATTATTGGCTTATAGGGCACTTATGACTAGCACCCTCTTCTTCTTTCTTGTTTGCAGTGACAAAGGGGAGAAAAAAAATTGCTAGCATCTCAAGAGAACCATAATTGCTGGCTTGAATGTTAAACTTAGGCATGTTAAATCTCCCAAATGCATAAATTCTTATACATTTTTTAGATCATGATCTTGATTTCTCGATTGTTATGACTTGAGTTTTCTATAAATCAAGAATTTTCCTTTAACTAAAGAAGAGATGTATTCAAATTAACCATGATATATCACTTGACTTCTTAATGTTTATGATTTAAATTTTATTATGTATAATTATCTTATATTTATGATTTGTATATCTCATGATATGATTGAATCATTGATGTAAAAAAGGAGAAAAATTATACTATTGTATTCTTTCCTTCTCTTTGACAATAACAAAGGGGGAGAAAGTCGTGCTAGCTTGCACATCACAAAGAAAATAAAAATTGCTAGCTTGCATATTGCAAAAGGAAGAAAAATTACTATCTTGCCCATCTTAAAAAGCAAAACTTGTAAACTTATCTCAAAAGAGAAGCAAGAATTGCTAGCTTGTAATCTCAAGATAAGCAAAAGTGCTATCTTGCCCATCTCAAGAAGTAAAGAGTTGCTAAACTTACATATATCTAAAACTTGCTAGATTACATGTTCTAAAATGATGCAAAACTTACTATTTATTATCTTGTATTCTTTTTCAAAAACTTGCTAGCTTGAATATCGCAAAGAAAAACAAACATGCTATCTTGCATATCTCAAGCAAAGCAAAAATTTTGCTAATTTTCATATCTCAAAACTTGCTATCTTACTAGCTTGCATAACTAAAAATTTGTTAGTTATACTTTTCTTCATTTTGTTGATGACAAAGGTGGAGAAGTTATAACTATGATATGAAATTATGTATCAAATACTCATGATATTATGATGATGCATACAATGAGATGATCATATATGGTAGGATGTAATGTACCTTGTTATTTTTATACCATGATGATTTGAAATATTTATAATTTGAAATGATGTATGTAATACTCATGATTTTAAGATGCATGCAATTATATGATTAATTGGCTCTTTTAATATTCATGATGAAATAGTCATGATTTTCTAAATTCAAAGTTTCTATCAATATGACATATTGATAAGGGAAGTTTAGTTTAAACTCTATCATCAATTGGTTGTTATTATAAAAAAGGAGGAAATTGTTGAATCTTGAATTTTGATGATGAAATCAATTGATAAGTTTACGATCTAATCTGCATTTTGAGTGAGGCAGGACTAACTTCGATTAAAAAAGGTAAATCAATTAAAGTAGAAGGAATCAAACATTGGACCGAAGTGAAACATGTCAAGAGATTGGACATCGAGCCAAAGGATCGGTCGACATACCAGTAGAAGGACTTCGTGCCATGAGTTAGGGTATCGGGTCGAAGGATCAGACATTGCGCTAAAGAGATTGAAAGTTACGGGAGTCAACATGCCAATTGGGTAATATGCCGAAAGAGAGAACGATGTATCAAAAGATCGGATGAAGCACCAAACGAACCAATAACATACCGGACAACATAAGATTCATGCTTATAATCATGTGTATCTAAATCAAGTTAATTATGTCTAATTGAGTTGGTTTTGGGTGAAATCATGCTATCTTAATTAGGAGCCAATTGGGCCTGAATCAGGGATGAATTGGGCCTATTGTTTGGCCCATTTAGTGACTTGTAGTAGGGTCTAGAGGTGGTACCGCCCTGACTGGGTGGTAGTACCATGCAGACACAATCTCCTAGATTGTGTAAAGCGATGGTACCACCTAAACATAGTTTCCTAAATTGTGCAGATCGTGGTACTGTCCAAACACAATCTCCTAAACTATGTTAAGTGGTGGTACCGCCTAGCATCAGTGTCAGATTGGGCGATGGTACCGCTCAGTGTCAGATTGACAAGCGATGGTACCGCTATTTGTCAATTTGGCAGGTGGTGATACCACCCAATACTACCGGTGATACCACCAGTACATCGAAAACCCGGGGATTTGAATTTGGGCTCCAATTTTTTAAGTCATTTGGGGTCTATAAATACCCTATAAATTTATGCTTAGAAAAGGCATGAAAAGTAGAACCTAAACTCTATGATTCTAAGGTTGCAAACCCTATTAGAAAGTTGAGTTCCCTCCTCCATATACTTAGAGGTTATTCTTGTTGAATCTCAAATTTTGATGACGAAATCAACTGATAAATTAATGATCTAATTCATGTGTTAAGATAAGTATTATAGAATTAACTACGATAATGGATAAGGCATAAAGTTGATATTAGGCTAGAGTCAAAGATCGGACAATATGATAAAAATTCGGATGATGGGCCGGAAGCTAATCAAGAGTTCATCGGGAGCTTGCTGAGAGTTTGTTGGGAGTTCATCGAGAGTTCGTTGGGAGTTTGCTGAGAGTTCGTTGGGAGTTCACCAAGAGTTCGTCAAGAGCTCGTTGAGAGTTCGTCGGGTATTTGCCAAGAGTTCATCAGTTCACCAAAAGCGTGTTGAGAGTTCACCAGAAGTTCATCCAGACTTCGCCGGAAGAACGATTGACATACTAGACAAAGATTACTTAGTTAATATCTTAATTATCATAGTTATAACTTAGATTAAGTTAGGATTATGAGATAATCCCACTAACTCAATTCAGGGCCAATTGGGCCCAAATTAGGACTGAATTGGGCTAAGTGAAAGGCTCATTCAATGACCCAAGCTAGGGCTGATGGTGGCACTACCTAAGACTCGGTCTCCCAGGTTGTTTGGGCGATGGTACCACCGACAATTAATGCTACCAAGCGGTGGTACCACACTGTCAAGCGATGGTACCGTTAGAGCCCAATCTCCGAGGCTCTGTTAGGCGATAGTACTGTCGGACTAGATAGTGGTACCGCCTAGTGTCAGAGTGTCAAGCGGTAGTACTGGCCAATACTAGCGGTGGTACCACCACTACCACGAAACCTAGGATGAGACACTTTTTTACTCCAATTTTAAAGCCATTGGAGCCCATAAATACCCATTCCTTTATGCATAAATGTGCATTAAATTGTAAATAAAATCTTAAAGTTTTGGGGTGTGCAAGAATTGTAAAAGTGTTAAGTGTCCTCCTTCTCTCTTTCTTCAGCTTTGTTATTATTAGAGAAGAGGTGTGAGGGTTGAAAGGGTTGTCTCCTAAACCCGTGAAAAGAAGAAAGCTTTGTAAGAAGGTGGTTGATCTTCGTCTATTGAAGGAAGACCATTAGTGGATACCGGTCACCTCAATAGAGGAGGAATCGGAAGTGGATATAGGTCACAATGACCGAACCACTATAAATCCGGTGTGTTCTTTCCTAACTGCTTTCTTTCACTACTTTGCTTTATTTTACACTTTGCATTTACTCTAAGTCATTATTTTCATTACTTTCTGATATGGGCTTTGTTGAAATGATTGTATTAAAAAAAAATTTCTGAATCAACGAAATTTTTATCGCTGCACTAATTTAGCCCCCCCTCCCCCCTTTTAGTGTCATATTGATCCTAATAGTTTTAAGGGAGAGTGTGAGGGAATACTTGTAATAGAGGGGTATAAAGATTCTCTCCTGAACTTATGAAAAAGAGGAAGAGTTGTAAGGGTAGTTAATCTTCACCCATTGAAAGAAGATCAGTAGTGGACGCTGGTGGCCTCGAGTAAAGAGAAATCGGGAGTGGATGTAGGTTGCAACGACCGAATCACTATAAATTTAGGGTACTCTTTTCCTTTACTACTTACTTTTTTATTACAATGAAAGGATAAAGAATCAATTCGGGAGTAGATTTCTATCATTTTCATAAATTATGAAAAATAGTAATTTTGGAAAGTGATAGGATGTAGTGAAAGAGAGAGAAGCAATGAAAAAAAGGTATTTGAACACTCATTGAATTATCTAATAATGACAAAAAATTTGGTTATAAATTAGCATGACTAAACATGACTCAAAGAGTAATACCGAATGATTTACAATTAAGCTTATAGCTAAAAGTGTTTATAAATAGAAGATATCGATTGTAACGAGATTTTTTATCCAATTTCTAAAAAGGACTCATTGGATATCCTCATGCTATTGATAGCTCGTTATAATCTTAAGTTATATTAGACGGATGTGAAAGTAGCTTTTCTAGATGAAGATTTATATGAGAAAATTTATATGAAACAACATAAAGGATTAGTAGAGAAAGAAAAGAAAAAAAATTTAGCTTGTGAATTTAGGAATCCTATTTATGACTTTAAACAAGCTTTTAGACAATGATATATAAAGTTTTACGATACCATTACTACATTCAGATTTAAAAAAAATATTATTGATCAATGTATATATCTAAAGTTAGCAAGTTTATTATATTAGTCTTATATGTGATAATATTTGTTTGCTAATAGTGATCTTGATTTATTATGCGAAATTAAGAAATTTCTCACTAAGAACTTTAAGATGATTGATATAATTGAGATAGCTTATGTTATTGATATAGAGATATTCATGGCATTTAAAGGTATGAAAACCTAAACTTTGATCTAAATTATTTGATTTTGAATTTGGCATTAAGTTATTCCACATGATAGACTTTTACTCGTACCATTAATTTCTTTTGAAGTCCACCATTGGAAGCTATTAGAACACACTTAATTTCTTTGTTTCTTTTTTTTAGATCCTTCGTTTTGTCATCCCTTGAAAGAGGAAGGAGTGTGTCACCGAGAAGATATTAGTTACTCTAGACATATTTTGTCATTCTCATACTTGCATATTTTATTTCTAATTCTCTCATTTTGGTCTTTAAATACATCTTAAAAGTTTTGATCTCAACATTTAGAGTGGTAATGATAAGCGATGGTTGCCATTGTTCGTTTTTCAACTACAATGGTCTCTTCTAACGAAGTTTTTTGTTAAGAAAATATTTTTGTGTGAAAAGAATAAAATGCTTTGTCCTCATCCAATATCATTGGAATTTGGTTATCCAAATCCAAGATTAACAGATTATTTTTATTTTTTTAATTATTAACACCTAAAAGAGAAAAATGTTGAGGACAAAGAGTAGATTGTTGATTAATTTTGATGTGGTCTACTGCTACTCCCTCTCTCTCTCTCTCTCTCAATGTCACCCTTTCTTCTTCTTTAGCCTCTATCCTCTTGTACATATATATTTTTTTGACCAACTATTCTTTTGAATAATTAAACATTTCATGTATATAATTTCACCAAAAAATTATTTATTTATTATATATTTATTTTTATAATATTTTATCTATATAATATATTTTAATATAATATATAGCCACCAAATCATTACTAAATCATCAAATGACCTAATATGAGAGATGAATATGTGGATATCTCATTAGGTTATGTGATTACTTATAGTTACAAATGCATTCCACCGTTGAATCAAGTTCATAGATGAAAAAATCTATATAAGTGGAGATGGGTATACAAAGGCTATTATGCTAGAAACCCAAAGGCTACAGTATTTTTTTAAAAGAAAATACACAATCAACTTCCAAAGATGTTCTAAGACTTATCAATGCTTTTGCTCGTGATGGTTGAGAGAAGCAAAGACTTCCCTCCCCTTCCTCATTCTCCCTCTACCTCTAGAGTAGTTCCACCCAAACCTCTAGATCTAAGCAAGACTTTGCTTCCATCGACGTGCAGCCTTTTGTCGTTGCTCCTTGTCGAACATTTTAGGCTTCCATCCTATCTTCATTATCATCACCCTTGACGGATAGTCTGGGATATCTACTATATAAATCTCCATCGGAGAAGATCAAATTCTCCTCTACTAAATTTATGAAATTTGTAGAGGAAAAACTTCCGACTATCGCAATGTCCCTAGGCTTCTTGTCTAATTAGTAAGTTTCAATGTTGTCCTCCTCCACTTTCTATCCTTAAACCTTCCATCTCTAAACTATGAATATTTGAAATCTCTCCTCAAGTCTTAGACCTTGATTATTTCTTTTCATTTTTATTCGGAAGCTGATACAATCCAAGCCCTTACTAAAGGACCTTGACATTTTCATGGAGATATTCTATAACTAATACCTTGTTGTCCAAATTTTTAATCTATTACTATAAGGATTGATATTGCACCTATTTGGATTCATCTAGCTAGCCTTCCTATGGAGTATTGGAATGAGAAATCCATCTTCTGTATTACATCTTTACTAGGTCACTCAATTGACCTCAGATCTCTTCATTTTGAAAGTTATAGGATTGCTAATATATGTATTGAAATTGACATTACCAAACCCTTTATATATGGTATTTGGATTGGTGAAACCCATATGGGTATATTTCAAGCTATTTCTTGATAGCAGCTAAGATTTTCAACAGCTAAGATTTTTCTAACTATATAAGAAAATATCATTACTATATTGAAAAAATTTCTCTCCATATGTATAAATAGAGATCATCATATCAAACATAGATATTATCTTCGTTTCATTCCTATTCTTAATATGGTATCAAAGCGTCTCTCTTGTAGCCATCGCTGCCGATCCGAACTCTAGATCTGATTCCGTCGGACTTCCCTGTTTCGCTGGTCTGCTCGGCTGCTTGTTCTTTTCGCCGTCAACCAAATCGAAGCTTCATTCACTATTGCCAATGTTCTCCTACCTGAGCCGACGGCATTCTTTGCGGTTGCCTGCTTTGTCAGATCTCCCTCTCATCTCCTTTTTTCGGCTCCAAACCCTCTCGCCACTGTTTTCGAGCTACTATTAAACCCTTCATTCTTCCCTTTTCCCGAACCCACACTAACGAACTCGAGGGCAGGCAAAGCATGAGACAAACGCTTCTTTCCTGCTTCCTCCTATCTTCCCTCTTCTTCCTACTCCCAAATCGCTGCAACATCCCTTAATAGAGAATTCAACCGAGGAAGCATAGCCCATTCCTAAATTGCTGCAAAATCCTCACTCCCTTCCCCTTCTTGTCCATTCTCGCCGTTTCCTCTACCTCTCTGAAGCAACATCGTGGTCGCATTCTGTTCGGTCTAGCCCATACGTAGGCTTGGACAATTGGACCTTCACAGCCTAAATCAAATTATTAATTAAAAGATAAAATAGTTGAGGGCAGCAAACAAGAGGCAGTGAACGTGTGCGGTGGTTTACAGAGAAAAGAGGAGAGAGAAATAGAAAGAGAAAATAAGATTTTTAGATTTCTACTTGACAATCGGTGGCCTAACGTTGTCAGTTTTAGTCCAAATTTTATACGAATAATTCTTGTAGTAAGGTTTACAATCCTAACGGTGTTGATCTACATTTTACCCTCTCTGAGATACTTTCCTGCTATACCAACTTTGTGAGACCTAGAATTCTCTTACGAGAGATCCATCCTATGTGAAGATATGTATTCTTGAGCCAAGATATATGATCTTGATGTTATTGTGATCCTCTAGTTATTCTAGAGAAGACCTATTGTAAACCTGCTATCATTATTATTGATAGTGGAAGTTTGAGGTGGACTACGGTCCCGTGGTTTTTCCCACATTGGATTTTTCACGTTAAAAGATTTGGTCTCACAGTGTGATTAATTTTTTGCTCTATTGTTTATACTGTGTTGGTTGATATTTTCATTTGGATATCAAGTTGGTATTTTGATGAGGAACCCATTTTGATACACAAAGAGGGAAAAGAATATTCTGTGCTTTAATAGGTTTATTCCCAACAAGTGGTATCAGAGCAACAGGTTGTTCGGTGCTAGTTTTTCTCGTGTGATTGAAATGGAGCAGTCAGATGGTATGATTAAATTGAACTCCTCAAATTATTCCACTTGGAGGCATCTGATGGAAGATTTGCTATATTGCAAAGATTTGTATAAGCTCATTAAGGTTAAAGATAAGCCTTCTACTATGGACGATGAAAAATGAGAAGTTCAACATAGAAAAGCTATTGCCTATATTAGAAGATGGATGGATATAAACTTGCATGAGCATATTTCAGATGAAACCAGAGCTGATGTTGTTTGGCAAAGGTTAGAAAACCTCTTTGCGAAATAGATAGTGGGAAATAGAATTTCTCTCCTCAGAAGGCTTGTAAATTTGAAGTATAAAGATGGTGATAACATTGTTGAGCACATAAGCCTATTTCAGAGTCTTGCAAACAAGCTAGTTGCTATGAAAATGAATATAGATGATGAGATGCAATGATTATTACTTCTTAGCTCTTTACCAGAAAGTTGGGAAACGTATGTGGTGAGTATTTGTAACTCCATGCCAAAGGGAACTCTAACTATAGATATGGTTAAAGACAGTTTGCTAAATGAAGATGCTAGAAGGAAAGAACAGGGTGAATCTTCTTCTGGTGCATTTGTTACTGAAAAACAAGAAAGACGTGGAAGAAGTCATAGTAGAAACCACATGGATATAGAGGAAGATCTAAGTCTAGAAGAGATATCAAATGTTTTCACTGTAACAGGCCAGGTCACAAGAAGAAAGAGTGTAGGTTTTGGAAGCGAGAACAGAATGAAATGAAGAAAAATGAGAAAGAGACCAATACAGTTGCTGCTGAAGGTAATATCACTATTGTTTGTGATGAAGGTTGTGTTAGTCTTGTAGCTCAGGACAATAAATGGGTAATTAACTCTGGTGCTTCATTTCATATTACTTCTCATGGTGATTTCTTTAGATCTTACACTGCTGGTGATTTTGGTAATGTCAGAATGGGAAACAGTGGTACATCTAAGATTGTGGGTATTGGAGATATTTGCTTGGAGACCAGTATTGGGAGCAAATTGATACTCAAAGATGTAAGGCATGTTCTAGATATTCGTCTTAACTTGATATCTATAGGTAGACTTGATGATGAGGGCTTCGCACACTATTTTGGTGAAAGCAAATGGAAACTCACTAAAGGTTCTCTGATTGTGACAAGAGGAAAGAAACTTAATTCTTTTTATGTCATGGAAGCTAAGCTACACAAAGGAGAGATTAATACAATTCAAAAAGGTGAAAGTATAGATCTTTAGCATAAGAGGCTTGGACATATCAGCGAGAAGGGACTTCAAACTCTTGCTAGAAAGTAGTTCTTACCAGAGTTGCAAGGTACATCTCTTAAATCTTGTGATCATTGCTTAGCTGGAAAAACTCATAGAGTTGCATTTCATATATATCCATCATCTAGAAGATCAGATGTTATTGATTTAGTTCATACTGATGTTTATACTATGCAAACTAGAACTCTTGGAGGTGCTCTTTATTTTGTTACTTTTATTGATGACTATTCTAGAAAAGTGTGGGCTTTTGCTTTGAAATCTAAAGACTAGATACTCGATGTTTTCAATGAGTTTCATGTCAGTGTTGAAAGAGAAACTGGCAGAAAACTAAAGTGTATTCGATCAGATAATGGTGGCGAGTACAGGGGTCCTTTTGAGAATTATTGCAAGTTCCATGGTATCAAGCTTGAGAAAACAGTTCCTAAAACTCCTCAACAAAACGGTGTAGCAGAAAGGATGAATAGAACCATTGAAGAAAGGATTAGGTGTATGTTTTCCCACGCAAGTTACCAAAGTCATTTTGGGGGGAGGCTATGAGAACTACATTTGATCTGATAAATCTTGCTCCATTAGTTCCTCTGAAAGGTGATATTCTAGAGAGAATATGGAGAGGAAAAGATATATCTTATAATCACTTAAGAGTCTTTGGGTGTAAAGCATTTGTTTATATTCCCAAAGATGAGAGGTTCAAGCTTGATAGTAAAGTAGAAACATGTATCTTCTTGGGATATGGTCATGAAGAGTTTGGATACAGATTATGGGATCTAGTAAACAAGAAGATTATTAGAAGCAGAGATATTGTGTTTCTTGAAGACCAATTGTTTGATGATGGTGATAATGTTGAGAAGCCAGAAACCTCTGTTTATATTCCTTGGAGTTTGGGTCCAGTTCCTTCACCTATAGTTCATGATGATCATGGGGAAGATGAAAAAGAAGATCATGGTGAGAATGTAAGTGATGATACACCTACTGTTGATGATGCTGAACCAACTGAACAAGTACCTCTACCACCAGTTGAGATTCCATTGAGAAGATCCACTAGAGAGCGACAACCATCTACTAGATATCCTCCACATGAGTATGTTATGCTTACTGACGGGGGAGAACCAGAAACTTACTAAGAAGCTATTCTACATGAGAATAAGAATGAGTGGGTTAAAACCATGCAAGAAGAGATGAGATCCTTGCTTGAGAACCACACCTATGACTTGGTAAAATTGCCTAAAGAGATGAAAACTCTTAAGAATAAGTGGGTTTATAAATTGAAGATTGAAAATAATAGCTCACAACAAAGATACAAGGCACGACTAGTTGTGAAAGGATTCAGTCAGAAGAAAGGTATTGACTTTAAAGAAATATTTTCTTCAGTAGTGAAAATGTCCTCTATCCAAGTTGTTCTTGGTTTGGTTACCGGCTTAAAATTAGAAGTTGAGCAACTTGATGTAAAAATAGCATTTCTTCATGGTGACTTAGAAGAAGAAATTTACATGGAGCAACCAAAAGGTTTCAAAGTCAAGGGAAAAGAAAATATGGTGTGTAAACTTAGGAAAAGTTTATATGGACTCAAACAAGCACCTAGACAGTGGTATAAGAAGTTTGATTCCTTTATGATGAGCCAAGGGTATGATAGAACCATATCTGATCATTGTGTGTTTATGAAAAAATTTTCAAATGATGATTTTATTATTTTGCTGCTATATGTTGATGATATGCTGATTGTTGGTCATGATATTGAAAAAATTGGAAAGCTTAAAAGAGAGCTAAGAAAGTCTTTTGCCATGAAAGACTTGGGATCGGTGAAACAAATACTTGGCATGAAGATTCTTCGTGATAAGAAGACAATGAAGATTTGGCTATCTTAGGAGACTTACATTGAAAAGGTTCTTGAAAGATTCAATACGAGTAAAGCCAAAGCAGTTTGTTCTCTACTTGTAGGTCATTTCAAGCTTAGTTCGAAATAATGTCCTACAAGCGAGAAAGAAAAAGAAGAAATGTCCAGAGTGCCTTACTCATCTGTAGTAGGCAGTTTGATGTATGCTATAGTTTGTACTAGGCCAGATATAGCTCATACGGTTGGAGTTGTCAGCCGATTTCTATCAAATCCTGGAAAGGAACATTGGGCAACAGTGAAATGAATATTAAGATATCTAAGAGGTACTTCCAGATTATGTTTATGTTTTGGTAATGATGAACCTGTGTTAGAAGGGTATACAAATGCAGACATGGCAGGTGATACTGATTCCAAGAAGTCTACTTCGGGGTTCTTGATGACATTTGCAGGGGGAGCAGTCTCTTGGCAATCAAAGTTAGAGAATTATGTTGCTCTATCAACCACAAAAGCAGAATACATAACAATTACTAAAGCTTGCAAGGAAGCTTTATAGATAAAAAAGTTTCTACAGGAATTGGACTTGAAACAGAAAGGATATACTATTTACTGTGACAGTCAGAGTGCCATTCACCTCTCCAAGAATTCAACATACCATTCTAGATCCAAGCATATTGATGTGAGATATCACTGGATTCGTGATGTACTTGAGATGAAAGAATTATAGTTGGAAAAAGTGCATACTAATGAGAATGAATCAGATATGTTGACAAAGTCTTTGCCTAAGAAGAAGCTTGAAGCATGTAAGCGAAAAGCGGGCTTGGTACAGCCCACCATATGAGCTGGAGGGGGAGAATTGTTGGGTCTAGCCCATATGTGGGCTTGGAAAATTAGGCCTTTAGAGCCCAAATCAAATTATTAATTAAAAGGTAAAATAATTGAGGGCAACAAACAAGAGGCAGTGAACGTGTGCGGTGGCGTGCAGAGAAAATAGGAGAGAGAAAGTAAGGTTTTTAAGATTTCTGCTTGACGATCAATGGCCAAACGTTGTCAGTTTTGGTCCAAATTTTATATGAAGAATCCTTGCAGTAAGCTCTACAATCTTAATGGTGTTGATCTATATTTTACCCTGCTATACCCACTTTGTGAAACATAGAATTCTCTTATAAGAGATCCATTCTTGAGCCAAGATATATGATCTTGATGTTATTATGATCCTCTAGTTATTCTAGAGAAGACCTATTGTAAAACTATTATCATTACTATTGATAGTGGAAGTTTGAGATGGACTACGGTCCCGTGGTTTTTTCCACATTGGGTTTTTCACGTTAAAAGATTTGGTCTCATTGTGTGATTGATTTTTTGCTCTATTGTTTATACTGTACTAGTTGATATTTTCATTTGGATATCAAGTTGGTATTTTGATAAGAAACCCATTTTAACAAGTTTTTTGCCAACACTTTCTTCCCTACGGCTACTGCAGCACTTCCTTGGTGACTAGTGGCAGTGGTCGTTTTCCTCCGCTGTCGTTCTGTGTCAGTCCACTCGTTGCAACCCGCAGCAGCATTTGCTGCTGTCTACATGCTCTTTGCCCAAGCAAGACGTCCTCACTGACCATGAAACACATTCTTCCTCCGTTCCACACTCTCCAACTATTGGCTGTAGGTTCACGTTTGAAAAGGATGAGCCGAGGTTGCCTCTCTCCTTGGTTCCTCCAGATTGTCAGCATGATGACCCTTTCTTCATGGCCATCCTCACTTTAGTGGTCACCTCCCGCTGCAGCCCCGTGACTACTTCCCTGCCAGAGTTCATTGCCTCCCCTTGGGTCGTAGCCATAGCTTCATCTTAACAATCACCGCCTACCAGCCTTGTCAATGCTGCCTTCCGCCCCCTTCTGCATCCTTAGCCATAGCATCTCACAGATCTGCATGCCACAGCCTCTCACAGAAGCTACAGCCTCTCACCGAACTGCAATCCGCAACATGTTCGGCGACGGTGGTGCCGCTGCTGCTGCAATCGTTGTTGCTTGCAGCAGCATCAACAACTACAGTTGCACTGCGAATAGTGGCAGCATGGATCTCATTGCTTGCTTGCCATTAATGCCCAAGTGAAGATTTATCAAGGCGCAGCATCACACGACAAATACAAGAAGACCCTTTTGCTTGAAAAGTTGGCAAGTGACTAGTACCGGTCCTGTCCAAGTCTTCTTTAAGATTCTCAAAGGTTGGAGTTGTGATCAGTACAGGAGGCCTCCTTGCAGCAGAATAGAATTGCTTTTCCTACAACCCACCTCAATCAACGCTAATATGCATCACTACTATCGCTACAATAACAGTTCCTCAAAGGAAGAAGTATAACTCCTCGCACTTAATCGCAGCAGTTTTCTCACCCACCTAATCGTTGTAGACTCCCACCTTACTTCGTTAGATTAGTACATATGCCCAACATATCCTCTACAGGTCATATTTCTATCAATGCCGCAACTCTCATCCCCTTCAAGTTATACAAAGATAGTAACTATGCATCATGTGACATGCTTAATTTTCTAATCTCCTATTTGCCTGTCATAGGTGCCCAACAAGCCAATCACGTGAGTGATGGCACATGTGACTTGATACAGAATCTTTTTACTTATTATATTTTGGCATATATCACTTTATAACTATTGCATATATGCATATATATATTGTGATGTCCTTGGATTTGTGCAATGGGAATCGGATCGTGATGAGATCACGATAATGAGATCGATTCACCTTTAAACACAAATCCAAAATAATCTCGATCATAAGTTACTTGAGAGGGACATCATGATAACCGGACAGACTGGTGTGCTGTATACCCATCCATATGATGGATGCAGCTGGTCTCATAGCTGCTCATGTAGGGACACTAGGGATATAGTACAGGTGCTCATTGGAGAATGAGTTCACTGATTGATCCGCTTACGAAATGCTGGATGGTTGATGATGTCTTATTGTCAAACAGCAATTCCGTAGTCCTAGTGGTATATATGGTCCGTAGACTTGAGACACCAAGGATGTCCTGTATGAGTGCTCCACTCTTTGATACCAGACTTATAGGTTTGGCTATCCCAGATCTAGTACAGCTAGTCATTGGGAGTGGTAGTCGACCTTACGAGGGCTATTGAGTGTCGATAGAGGATCATACACTCTCGACGTCATGAGAGGAATATCCCATGTGTTCTTGCTCAGACAAATCCCTGGCCAGGGTCATTCGGGTTGAGAGAGAAAGAGTTCTCTGGGAGAATCCGATTAGAGCGAGACTCGAGTAGAAATCGTATGGGTCTGACAGCACCATGCTCGACATACGGTTTCTAGGATATTAGATGGATGAGGGACTCTAGGTACACGGTAACTGAGGACAGATAGATCCAATGGATTGGATTCCCCTATATCGTCTAGGGACTACGGCGTAGTAGCCTAGTACGTCCGTAGTCGATGAGTCGAGTGAATTATTACAGAGATAATAATTCACTGAGTTAGAAGGAGTTTTGACAAGTATGACTCACGGCCAGCTCGATATTGGGCCTAGAGGGTCACACACATATGGTAGGCATTGTGATGAGTAGAGGTTCGGATATGAGATATCCGACGGAGCCCTTGTCTTATTGGATGCAGATCCAATACCCACTAGGGGAGGACCCATTAGGGTTTGACAGGGGACCTCTATAAATAGGAGGGATTCAGAGCCGCATAGGCTAGAGCATTTGCTTGCCTTTCCTATTCTCCTCCCCCGCTCTACCTCAAAGCAGGCCTAGAGTTTTGAGGAGCATCGTCACAGCCTTGTTGTGTGGATCACCACTAGAGAGGAGGACGCTTGACCTCCTTCACCCTCTCCTAAGGATCTGCAAGGAAATAGGGATATACGATCTCCATAGGTAACACAATCTACTCTATACGCAGTTTTAAGTTCTGCGGATTTTGCACACAAATCTTCGCACGACGACGAACATCTCTTTAGGAATCGGGGATTTTGTTTTCTTGTTCTTCCATTGCGCATCTGATGTCGCCCCCAAGATTTTCCAACAATGGTTTCAGAGCCAGGTTGTTCGTGCGAATGATTGGTTTTGAACTGCGTGTGTTATGTTTTGAAGAAACTTTTGACGTCAAAATCGTTGACGCAAAAGCAAGAAAGGGTAGCAACAGTTGCTGCCCTCGATCTACGTGCGTGCAACGTAGCCGAACGCAGGCAGCACAAGGGCTGCGTCTGCAACAGTCGGCCGACAACCTACTTGAAACAGGCTTGCGTCCGACGGGGCTGGCATCCCACAGGCAGAGGCACCTGCGGCCGCTACTCCTGTGGGGTGAGGCGTCGCAGGGTAGCGGCGCCTACCGCCGCTGCTCCCGCGGGCGAAACCCCCCCACAGGGGCGGCCGCCCGGCGGGACAGCACCGTCTGCGGGCGTTGCCCCGCGGGCAGAACCGCCCGCGGAGGCGGCGGCGCCCATAGGGGCGCCAACCTGCACGGGCAGCACCGCTTGCGGGTGTTGCCCCGCCGGCAGAACCGCCCGCGGGGGCGCCCACGTGCAGCGGTAGCACCGCCAGCGGGCGTGCCGTTTGCAGGCGAGGGCAGCCCCCTCGCCCCATCGCATAGGGTTTTCTGGGCAAAAGATAGTTTTGCCCCTCAAAATTTGAGAAATTTCAGTTTTTGTCTCTTGTCCAAATTATGAAAATACCCCTACGAATTCTGAAATTTCCTATATGTCCCTGATTTCATAAAATACTAATTAATTAAAATGTTTAGTTGATTATTATTTTTTATCATTATCTAGTAATCCTGCATTATGATGATTATTTATACATGTGATGTATGATGTGTGGACGGATGATCATGGACCGTGTGATGTGTGTACTTGTGATTATTATTATTGAGGTCTGCGAGCCTCCATTATATTTCTCGTTAATTGTCGGGCCTGCATGCCTATGATTAAGTTGTAATCACATGAGGAGGCGTAGCGGGAGTGTGGATGCGATAGCGGGACCCACGAGACGGACGATCGCGATGCATGATGATGCATCAAGATGTCGACGGAACCAACGAGGACGAGATGGACGATCATAGGGCATGGAGATGCACCGTTGCACACAAATATCTTAATGTGAGTGATTAGGCCTACTGGCTCGGGCCTAATCACATTAGGTTGTGGTCTATGATCATCTGGTGTGATTGCTTATATACAAACTAGATATGTATATATATTTGCATGCAATGTAGATATATATTAAATATGTATATGTGTGACATGTTATATTAGAAGACCAAATCATAGAAACATCTCTCTCGATAATATTAAGTTAGTAAACGTGAGGTAATTAGATTGACCCACGTGGCCTTCCATCGTTATAAGTAGGAACCGATTCCCGATGTAGGTTGAGTTGGTCGAGTCCCTCGAGACTCACCTATATCACGATTCGCTATCTTTCTTACGACATAGAGATATCACCGGTGACCTGAGGGCATGGTATGCTTGGTCGAGTCCCTCGAGGGTATATCATCAAATCAGACTCATCTTATAACGAAGGTGTTGACTTAACCGAGCATCATGGTTGGTCGAGTCCCTCGAGGCCATGGTGATTCGGAGGCTGAACAGGATGGGAATCACAAGGAGTTGTGATCAGCAAGAGTTGCCTACATTTTAGGTTTAGTGTGATTGGTCGAGTCCCTCGAGGTTACACTAAGACGCTGATTGGATCCTGATCCCCACTAGAAGTCTGCCGAAGACTTCCGTTTCATGTGTTGAGGGTGTCACGTGACTCGTTAGTAAAATAGTGGGAGCATATTAAGATAGAAGTCCATATCTTGATAGTTTATTTCTTACAAAATCTGCATGTTATTCATTTCTACTGCATCTTTATTTTTAGAAAATGTCGCTTTCAAATCCCTTACGTGGCATACTTGATGTCAACCGCCTCACTAGTCCAAATTATACGGATTGGCTCCGTAACTTGAGAATTGTTCTCACGGCGGAGAAAATCATGTACGTCCTTGATATAGTGATGCTTGCGCCCGAAGAAGGGGTAAGCGAGAATGAGATCGCTCGCTACGTGAAGTACATTGATGACTCCACTCTTGCTCAGTGCTATATGTTGGGCTCTATGACTCCTGAGTTACAGAGATAACATGAAAAGATGGATACCAGATCCATTCTCCTACATGTCCGCAAATTGTTTGAGGAACAGGGAAAGACTCAGCGATATGAGATATCCAAGAGCCTCTTCCACGCTAGGATGATTGAGGGGACGTCGGTTCAGAACCATGTCCTAAAGATGATTGAGTGGATAGAGAAACTCACAGGTTTAGGAATGGTCCTAAATGATAACTTGTGTGTGGACATTGTACTTCAGTCCCTACCAGATTCCTTTTCACAGTTCATAATGAATTTTAATATGAATAAGCTTGAGATGACTCTCCTAGAGCTCCTTAATATGTTGAGGGAGGTAGAGAGTACTATTAAGAAAGAGAAGCCAGTTCTCTACACTGGTGAGACCAGAAAGAAAAGGAAAGCAGAAAAGTCCCTTAAGAAGGGAAAGGGCAAGGGCAGACCAGGTAAAGCAAAGGTTGCTAAGAAAGACCCAGCAAAGGACAAAGGCCAGTGCTTCCACTATGGTAAAGATGGGCACTGGAAGAGGAACTGCAAAGAGTACCTTGCAGAAAGGGTGAAATAGAAGCTTGGAGAAGCTTCAGGTACATTCATGATCAATCTCCAATTGTCAGATTTTTGTGATAGTGCATTGGTATTGGATACTAGTATTGCTTATCATATCTATAATTTATTGTAAATTCTAGCAAAGCCGAGGGGAGATTGGCGAGAGGAATATTGCATAAAGGTTTGTTTATGCTAGACAGTACTCCACATATCATGAATATAAGTGTCTAAGAGGAAACGAGATGAGGTGAACAGTGCATACCTATGGCATTGTAGGCTAGGTCACATCCATGAGGGAATGATTCAAAAGTTGCTAAATGATGGATATCTAGATCCATTCGACTATGTGTCATATGCAACTTGCGAGCCTTGCCTTCGTGGAAAACTGACCAACTCTCCATTTAGTGGAACTAGAGAGAGAAACACTGAGCTGTTGGAACTCATACATAGTGATGTATGTAGACCATGTTGAATCTCGTATTTTGATGATGAAACTACTTGATATATGTTTATGATTTAATCTGCGTTTTGAGTGACGCAGGATGCTTCGATCAGGATGAGATAATTAAAACAGGAAAATCATGTTGTGCCGGAGGAATATGTCAGAAGATTGGACGTCGGGCCGGTGGATCGGTCGAAGTATCGACAGACGGCTTCGGGCCGTGGACTCGGGCATCGGGCCTAGAAGAGCGGGTATTGTGCCAAGGATATCGGAGTTGCGGAGTCAACTAGCCGATTGGGCAATAGGCTACAGGAATGGACGATGCGCCGAAGAATCGGACGAAGCGTCGAGGGACCAATGACATGCCGGACAACTTGGTTAATTGCTTAGGATTAATTGTCTCAATCGAAGTTTTGTTTTAAGTGTGCAGGATTAACTACGATGAAAGTAAGATATGCAGCAGGAGTTGTGCCGGAATCAAGACAATGATCACGTTGGGAGTTCGAGAGTTCGACGGAAGTTCGGACAATCGTCGGAGGTTCTGCGGGAACAAATCCGAGAAGTCCATGAGCTTGCCAAAGAAGCTCGTCGGAACTCGCCAAGTGGATCGTCGCAAGTCCAGGAGTTTGCCGGAAGTCCGCAGGAGCATCACCGAGGGTTCATCGGATGATCGACGGAAGTTCGCCGGAAGCTCGCCGGAAGAAGCGATTGATGCACCGGAGCAAGTTGCAGTAAATGTCTTAGGAAATATCATAGTTAGCACAATGATTAAATTAGAAATGGGAGGTGATCCCATTAACTTAATCTTGGGGCAATTGGGCCCCTGAAAAACCCAAATTGGGTCGAATGGATCAACACATTCGGACCCTGATTTCTGCCAGGCAGTTCAACCGCCTA